>NC_053156.1:51823993-51839493 GCF_016835505.1 Polypterus senegalus
ATGTATATGTGTATATACAGTATGTATATATATGTATGTGTGTATATGTGTATATATATATATACATGTTACGTTATTATTAAAATGTTTCCTTTTCTTTTACTATCTCCGCTGCCAATCACAGGTATTTTGCTATATATAGATCTATATATATATATATATATATATGTGTATATATATATATGTATATATATATATGTATATATATATATATAGATATATATAAATATATACAGATATATATATATATATATATAAATAGATAGATATGACAACAACACTCAATATCAATGACAAAACAATTACATTAACAATCATCTTACGTTATTTTTAAAATGTTTGCTTTTCTTTTCATAACTTCTTTAACACACTACTTCTCCTGCTTGCGCTGGTATTTTGTAGTATATATATATATATATATATATATATATATACACATACCTATCTACATCATATATACACACACATACATACTGTACATACACACAAACAAATTCTATATATGTGTGTGTATGTATGTATGTATGTATGTGTGTGTGTGTGTATATATATATATATATTCACATACATACAAACATACACACAGGTATATATATGTGTATATATATGTATGTGTCTATATGTGTGTGTATAGCTTTGGTCACTGAGTGCAAGGGAAAAATAATAAAATATAGTCTATAAGTTATTAAACAGTTAAACATTAACGTTTTAAGAAGTACAGGTACATTGAGCACTACTGGAGTGGTTGCGGGTAAACTACATTTTGAAGACTGTGTAACACAACAGGTAAGTAGTACAAACAGCAGCTAAAATGTATATGTATCATCTCTCGGCAGTAGATCCCTTTTGAAAGGCGCTACACGAAGGATGTGGTATAGAAATTACATTTTCTATGTGAACGTTCAAATTTCTGCCTCTGGTAATGTGCCTTACCGGCATTACCAGCAATTAAAGAAAATTAGTTTTGTGTCCTCTGCAGTGTTAAGAGAGAAAGGCTTTGGTTTGGGATAAAAGGTGTAAAGAAAGGAAAGTTGCCTTTTTCTTTTATATAGTATAGAGAGATGTGTTCGCTGACGTTATGATTGCCTTTTGGGGACAGTCGCAGTGGGTCTTGTGTAGACTGGTGAGACATCCCTGCCATTAATCGGCTGTGATGGCACTGTCAGTCCTCCACTCGTGTGTGTGTCTTCATAATCCGAGCTGACAACCTCATAATCGTATACGTTGAAAAGAAAGTGTGAATCGCCTTAATATTAGTTTGCAGCAGTGTAAAAAGGGGTCCCGTGTTTGCACTTGTCTGGGCTATAGCTCAGGGGGAGGGTGAAAAAAATTAAAAGTGCTCACTTTGACTTAAGGCAGAAGCGCAGTCAGTGTCTCAAAGGCCGGCACAGCTATGCGCGCGCGCCGGCTGCTCGACTTTCACTAGGCAGGAGATCCCAGTTTTTGCAGAAACGTTCACGATATAAAGTCTCAGCGCTCTTTGGAGGTCATTCCTATATATATATATAGCAAAATACCCGCGACTCGCAGTGGAGAAGTAGTGTGTTAAAGAAGTAATGAAAAAGAAAAGGAAACATTTTAATAATAACATAACATGATTGACATTATCATGAGTGTTGCTGTCATATATATGCCTGCCTAAATAAGTCACCCTCGCTTCGCTCTTACTTTTTTACCGCTCATTTAATCATGGCTAGTGGCGGAAAAATTATAAAATGGAAGAAGGATTACACTGAGTATGGCTTTACCAAAACAATTATTGATGGCGAATCGATTTTTCATAAAGCTTGAATTGGTGATCTGTTTTTCTGTGTTAACCTTATATTTTTTCATACTTCTCAAACCAAGGTGGTGCGAGGGTAAAATGAATAGGGATGCGCTGATCAAAGTAATCGGTGTACCAGGAAATCATGCATTGACAAAAGTTCCCTTTGCTTGTAATGCAAAGTGTGATTAAATGCATTATTTTTAAGCGTTATGGAGCACATGCATCAAGCTTCTCAGCTGTGCTTGTGCTAAGAAAAGGAAACATTTTAAAAATAACGTAACACGATTGTCAATGTAACCTTTTGTAAGTAGTGCCTGGAGGATTCAGTGTGGAGAAACTCTAGAGACAGCGTGTGTATTAACTTGTGGATTTTTCTGTGAGTATTTGGTGGCAGTGTGACGAAGTTGCTTCGAAAGACGGCGTTAGCCGCGAAGCTCAGCTCAGAGCGAAATTAGGTAAATGGGAGGGAGATGATGACGTGCCTCCCCCCGCCTTAACTGTCAATCTCCCACAAACACAGTCTCTCGGAATTTGCATAAGCACAGCCTTTGACCAGCAATTTTAACTTAGTTACAAAGTGATCAAAACTCTCGTTTATATCCTGCGTCCTCTTATTAAACTTGTATCCCGCATTACCCATGGGCATGAGAAACGCCAGCGTCAGCCTGTCTATGAACTTAATTTAAAGTTTAGGTTTACACCTTGCTTTCTTTCAGTAGCAGCACTCATGAATATGGTAGTATATGTCACTCTCGCTTCTTATTGTTTCGCTGCCTTCTCAATTATATAATGCATGTTTTCTTCAGCGCTTTTTGGAGGTCTTCCCGGTTTTCTACGCACTGCGTTGACAGTCAGTTCACGTGATTACGTGGGAGGCGTGATGATGTCACACGAAACTCCGCCCCCACAGCTTTCGAGCTCAACTCCATTACAGTAAATGGAGAAAAATACCTTCCAGTTATGACCATTACACGTAAAATTTCAAAATGAATGAATATTTAGCGGCAGTGTTTCTGTTGAATTGCCGCTGACGGACGGCCTTATATGGGCAGGCACTAAATTAAGTTACGCCTCCCACGGGCATCGAGCAGAAGTCTATTATAGTATATGGACGAAAAAATAGGTTCCAGTTATGACCATTACGCGTAGAATTTCGAAATGAAACCTGCCCAACTTTTGTAAGTAAGCTGTAAGGAATGAGCCTGCCAAATTTCAGCCTTCTACCCACACAGGAACTTGGAGAATTAGTGATGAGTCAGTGAGTCAGTCAGTCAGTCAGTGAGGGCTTTGCCTTTTATTAGTATATATATATATATATATACAGTATACACTCTTTGGGGTGTGAGCAACTGTTGCTGGGGGTGGCAGAATCCATAAAAGAAGAAAAATGAAAAACATTATTTGTACAAAATCTTAATTTATTTATCCATTCCTAAATAATTAAATGGGCAGGCTATTTCATATCAGTGCAATACGCTGTTTGTTAAAACGAATGACTCCCGCTCTTACGTGCAAGACTTTTAAAACTTAACTTTTTTAACCATAAATATGAATAAAAACAGACAGGAATATTATTCCGGAATAAATCAACTCAAACCTTAAATAACTTATAATATTTTGCTCTCCATAAAAATATATCCTGTCTAAATTATACAAGTTAGAAATAAAGTAAACATTAAAAAAACAAACATTCAAATTTCTTTATTCTTATGTAATTTTATATAAAAAATAAACTTAAATTTTAAATATCCCAAAAGATTTTGCTACCTGTATATCCTGTCAAAATTATACAAATTCAAATATGAACATGCTGCATAACAAAACCTAAAAATATAAATAAAATTTGTTCTTTTCAGCAATAACAAATCAAATCATTCAGTTGTCTTTGCTCATATGTCATTTTATCAGAGCTGGACGCGTGGCATCTTTTTTTGGCCACAGGTTCGTTTCTGTTTGGTGTGAGGTTCTGTGTTGTGGAGATTCTCAGGATGGACTGCAGGTGCTCATCAGTGAGGCGACTGCTGTGTGCTGTTTTGTTAGTCTTCATGACTGAGAAGAGCTTCTCACACAGATATGTGCTACCAAACATGCACAAGGTTCGAGCCGCATGTAGACGGAGCTGGAGCATTTCTGCGGGAATGGAGTGAATAAGCTGTGCGGGCCCTGCCTGCAGTATCGTACTTTGCCTTCAGTGTGCCATTACACTGTAGCTCAATCACCTCCATCTGAATCTGCACAGGTGCAGTTTCCACATCGACGGCAAATGGGTTGCGAAACAACTCAAAATTCTTTTTTTGTTTTTCAAAGTCACCAAAGCGCTGTGTGAGTTTATCAGCAAAGTGCGTATTTGGGAACACCGTTGTGCCGACTTGGTTCAACATTACTTGGCAACAGGGAAAGTGGGGCAAGTTGCACTGGTGCATTTGTGTCTCCCATAAAAGCAGCTTCACTTGAAATCACTTTGTGATTTTGCACGGTAAAAACGTCAGCTGAAGTGTCAGATTCTTATTTAATTCTTCTGCTTTCTGTATCTTCTGCATTGCATTCAGGTCTTTCAGGTTACCCTGATGTTTTGTTTTATAGTGCCGTCATAGATTAAATTCTGTAATTACAGCCACATTAGCTCCACAAATGAGACACACGGGTTCAGTAAACATATACTCAGCCTCCCATCGGTTTTTAAAGGCTCTATTTTCAGAATCAACTTTTCTCTTCGCATCGTGTGGGCTAGCTTCGCAATAACTTGCAGCATCATAAGCTAGACTTGATTAACGCGGTAAGTGTTCGGCAAGGGAACTGAAGCGCTGCATTATGGGAGTTGTAGTTTATTGTGTTACCAGCACTTTATATCCCTGGGCCATTAATAACAATAATATATAAAATGATCTCGCGGGCCTTGAGTTTGACACATATGGACTAAATAGAACTTGAAAAGATATATTTTTTCGAATGTGATCGCGCAATTCAGATCGAGTTGACGCGCACTACATCGAGCCCGCATGCTATTGTGGTTTTGTCTGCGTGCCTCAATAAGTCACCCTCCCCTCGCTCTTACTTTTTTACCGTTCATCTAATGAATACACTGAGTATGGCTTTACCAAAACAATCATTGATGGCGAATAAAGTATCCTGTTTTCATAAAGCTTCAATTGGTGATCTGTCTTTCTGCATTAACCGCATATTTTTTCATACGTCTCAAACCAAGGGGATGCGAGGGTAAAATGAATCAGGAAGCGCGCGTACATACTCAGTGCACCCCCTTATCGGGAATCAAACCTCAGACGTCAGCGCTAGAGGCGATGCCTCTACCATTGCGCCACGGCGTGTGGTTTGTCTATTTGAGTGTGTGTAGATCGGGGTATATATATACAGTACATATATATATATATATCCGCGCTTCGCAACGGAGAAGTAGTGTGTTAAAGAAGTTATGAAAAGAAAAGGGAACATTTTAAAAATAACGTAACATGATTGTCAATATACAGTAATTGTTTTGTGAGTGTTATGAGTGTTGCTGTCATCAAGGATTTGACTTTCATTATTTCTTTCAATCAGGTTCGTATTTGTAGGATGTGTTGTGTTCAAGTTACATTCCGTGTTTGTCAATCGTTGTAAAGATAACAGGTTTCATTCATCGATTCGTTTCTTACTGCATCAATAAACAGCTCGTCTTCCTCTTTATCTGAGATGTGACACACTGCATGCACGGGTTTTTTTTTACACTGTCTTCCTTTAGTGGGACATTGACATTTTCCACCCCACGGCTGTATTTAATGTTAGCTAAGACCCGGCACTTAAAAGTTTCTCTCGCAGTTTCGCTGAGTTTGTGCCAAACACCGCCCTGATCATCTCATTTTCCTCTGCATAAGCACAGTCCTTCACCCGTGAATATTTAGCGGCAGTGTTTCTGTTGAATTGCCGCTGACGGACGACCTTATATGGGCAGGCACTAAATTAAGTTACGCCTCCCACGGGCATCGAGCAGAAGTCTATTATAGTATATGGACGAAAAAATAGGTTCCAGTTATGACCATTACGCATAGAATTTCGAAATGAAACCTGCCCAACTTTTGTAAGTAAGCTGTAAGGAGTGAGCCTGCCAAATTTCAGCCTTCTACCTGCACGGGAAGTTGGAGAATTAGTGATGAATGAGTGGTAGTGATGAGTGAGTGAGTGACTGAGTGAGTGAGTGAGTGAGTGAGTGAGTGAGTGAGTGAGTGCGTGAGTGCGTGAGTGAGTCAGTGAGGGCTTTGCCTTTTATTAGTATAAGTATAGATATGCTTACATCTAAAATCCGTGTTGGAGTGAAGCCGCGAAAGTCGAAGCGCGATATAGAGAGGGATCACTGTATTCTGAGTGTCTGAGCTTGCGAGTGTCCTGGATAAAAACCAAGATCCAGGGCTTTAATGAACTCTTAGGCACACCCATCAGCAGTGTGTCTGGCTGCGGAGAGAGTGTCAACCTTATGATAAGGTAAAGTTTACTTACCTTGGCAGTGACATTCATGTCTCTGATGACTGTTCCTGTGAAGTTAGTAGAAAGATTAGGAGAGCATGTCGCTGCAAAAGAGATGTGTAGCACTCCCGATATCTGTGCAAAAGGATGAAGATCCAGGCTTTTAGAGTCCTGTTGCTTCCTGTCTTGCTATTTGGCTGCTAGACATGGGTGCTATCCAGTGACCTGAGGGAAAGGCTGGACTCCTTTGGTACTGTATTTTTTCAGAGAATTCTTGGAGTCCTGAATGAAACACATTACTTGCATTGTGAGAGAGCTTTAGTTACGGAACTATGGCCATGTGGCGCGATTCCCAGATGGTGATCTGGCTCGCAGGATCCTCATTGTTGAAGATCTGCGTGGCTGGACCAGGCCAAGGGGATGCCCACGTAACACCTGGCTGCGGCAGATAGAGGGTCATTTCCGGATGGTGGGTCTGGACCACGTCTGCCTGGGGGGTTGCCAACCAGGATCCTGAGCTGTTTCGTTGTGTGGTGGGTGCGGCAACACAATGTACCAGCGCATGCTCCCCAACCTGACCTGACCTATTCCAACTTTCAAAGCAGTTTTGAAAGCATTTGAATACACCTAAATGTTATGCAACAAGTACATTTTGTAACCTATTATACTAAGTAAGCTATCAGAACTTTTAATGCGCATTATAAGTTAAATTATTGAAAGGAATGAAAACTGTGAGATTACATTTGCTTTGCGGTGTGAGGGGTGAAATCACATTATTACCTAAAGTTGGTATGATATTTACATCTCAAAACAACTCGCACGAATTGTACACGGAAGCATGACACATTTAAGAATTTACCACTCATTAGCTGCTGGAAATGTCACCTTAACTGAATCACAGTGTGTCACTGATTACAAAATTTCTGAGGTTTCACACTGAATTCAAAGCTGTTTGTTACACTGCATGTGTAGCACAATGCTAGAGTTATAATAAAGCTTGTCTGAGAACAGGAGCACCTTGTGATAGTAAAATAAACACCACTGACAACTCGCAGTTGCAGTGTCTCCCCTTCAAAAACTTACAGTGATTTAATAAATTAATGTGGTTCAAGACAGAATGCTATAACTGTGTTTTGGTTCCTGCAGATTCCTAGAGTAGCTATCAGAATTACTGGAAAATCTGCCCATAATTTCATAAGTAGGAGAAACACTGCACAATAAATCACACTACCCCAGAAAGGGTCAGAAGTCAAAATTAAAGGTTACTTGACTGGTGGACACGTGGGTAGATAGTGAGATTTACTACCTGATAACTGATTACGCAACCACACAAATCTATACATCTTTTCCAGATATAAATTAGGGAATGTTGAGGACCTAGAAAATCACTACATGAGTTTAGCAGAAATTCTCAGATACCCTCAGCTTTGGCTCAGTGTCAATTTTATGTTGCCTTGTTTTTGTCTCTGAGTCAGAGCCCCAGAATAACAAGACATACTGTAGGGTCTGTCTTCTGCCATCTGAACAGCTCTGATATTTCATTCTTTTCGACTGGCCTCCATAGGTGTATTATGCAGGCATTAAACCCACAGGTGCTTGAGCTGACTGCTGTCCCTCTAAATCTTGTGCCAGTCTGGGATCTAATTTCATTTGTGGCTTTGACTATTACTCCATGACCCTAGCACCTTCTGTAGGCTATGAAATCAGACATCATATGTACTTTTGGTCGATACTCCATTACCATGTCATCTCTTGCAGCCCTGGAGTCTGAAGTCATTTATACTTTTGACCTCTGCTCCATTATGCCTGCACTTTGTTTCTGCGAGCCATGAATCTGCTGTCAGTGGCTCTAAAACCCTTGAGTCTATTATTTCCGATCATCTCATCCAACATATATCTAATTACCATCTGTTTGAGTTTTTATAGTTTGGATTCCAACCACACGAAGCACTTGAAATGCCCCTTTGAACTGTCTCAGATCCCTTCCTTAATGCCAGTGGTGGGTCTGATTGCTGCTGTGCTTCTCCCGATTCACACTCTATTGACCACAGCAACCACCCAAAAGCCCTGGAGGATGATGGTAGCTGCAGTTCCCTTGTGATGTCCCATTTTTAGCAGTTAATTTTTGCTCACTGCATCTTCACAATAGTGACATTTCAGGTTTCCTGTTGAGCCTAGTGCTTTTTGGAATTTACATCTTGATGACATCAAGCGCCACGTTGCTACATTAGTCTGTTTCCTTTGATTCTTTATTGCCCAGTATTCTATAATGGCTTTTTAACATTCACAATCTAATTTCACATTTGCACTTATTATAGGTTTTTGGACTTTTGGATTGTGGACATTCTGAAAACCTTTCCCACATGTAGTTACTTTAGTTTTCAGGCAGTAGAGTTTGAATTATTGTTTTGTGACTGTTGTCTTTTGTTTCACATATTGGCTTAGATGAAAGAGTGGATTAATTTTTGGCTTTGATCCTTTTCTGATTTGCTGGTTGCATTTCATATCCTAATCCTTCCTGCTCTGCAGCAGTCTGTCCCAAACCTTTTGCCTGAGGCAGTACATGCATGATCATTGCGTCTAGATGTATGCACCTACTGACTTCCAAAAACTAAATACTAATAAAGTGGCCTGTATCCGCAAGAAGGTTTACCTAGTCCTGGTTAAAGCCAAATCTTAACAGCTTACTATGTCGTGTTATGTGACTTTAATTTAAATTTGAGGTCTGCCATCTCAATATCACATTTTTGTTGTTTATTGAACCCTGCCTGTTCATTTCATATAAGGAAAGGGCTTTGTTAGGCTGTAATGCCCCCGCAGACTGCATTTCTGTAGTTCTTATTTTAGTGGTCTTTGTGAACAAAAGGTTTATAGATAGAAGCTGATTTAATAACCTTTCAGGATGATTTTAGCCTGGTTGTATTGCTCTGGCTTTCTAACGTATAAAATTGCAAATATAGTCAATTCATCCACCATTGAACCAGCTTTGCTCAATTCAATTTTATTGGGGTTGAAATCTGTCTCCGTAGTATCGAATGCATAACTGGAACTGTCACTGGATTTATTCACACATAGGATTCACATCCAGGACTGAAAACTGTACCACTCATTTTGTATCATTGCGTCCTAAACTAGGAAATTTGATTTGATTTTATTCTGAGTCACAATGCCCCGATTTGATATCAATTTTATCTTGACTGAGTTAGCATGCACTCATATATTTGAAGTGGTGACACATTGTTGTGATGTAAGATTTTGCATATAACTTAATATATATATATATATATAAATATTTTGTATGTCTTTATTTGTAATTTAGTGTTTACCCCCCCCTTTAGGAATGGGTCTCTTTGAATCTTACGACAGGATTTAGGGGATGTGCCTTAAGCCAGTTTGGCGAGTGTTTCTCTGCTAAAGTCTTTCAGCCCCCGCAAGGAAGGTTACCTTAACATATGGTCTCGGGAGGGTGGCAGGTTTTAAGATGTTCTATTCCCCCATTGGTCTGAGGTATGGCTGTTTGGAATTGGCTTGTCTCAGAGGCCTTTAAGTACCATGATGTCCTATTGGCTCTAGGGGTTGGACAGAGAATCTATAAATCTTCTTGCTCAACCACATTCTATCTCTCACTAATCTCTGATGATGAAGAAGCATCTCTCTCTTGCTAACCTGTGATGATGAAGAAGTATCTCTCTCTTACTATCCTCTGATGATGAAGACAACACAATGAAGAGCACAGCTCAGCAGCTATATTGACCAGGCTTGTGGCCTGTTCTGAAGAAAGCTGAGCACCAGTGATGCCTTAACTAGAGACATTAAGTAACAAACAAGTCTGTGTGCCGCCTGAAACTACACATCACCATTTAATCAGGTTGTATGGTTGCCAATATTCAAATGTACTTTGCATGTTGTTATTATTTATGAATATTATCTATAATACATTGTTTAAACTGTAACTTCTGCTTGTCTTTTTACTACATCTAATTGCCTGAGGTTATAGATATAGAAGGGAAGGTGGGGATAAGTTATATACAATAATACCTTATAAACAGTGGTAAGTCTGTGGGATTAGGCATTCTGACAAAGGCTACTTATTAACAATACAATAGGGGAAAGTAGAGCAATATATAATACTCTACCAAGATAAAACACACATTTAGAAATTACTTAACCATGCATAGAGAGCATTAACATAATGTGTCAAATTTCAATAATTTTTTTCTGAATGGTGTCTGCATAGTGACTTCATAATATATTGTTTTGTCTTGGTAGAGTAATATTTTACTCTACTTTCCCCTTTTGTATTATTAATATGTAGCCTTTGTCAGAATGCCTCAAATCTCCCAGACTTACCACAGTTTATAAGGTACTGTACCATATAACTTTTCCCCACCTTCCCTTGTACATGTATAACCTCAGGCAATTAGGTGTAGTAAAAGACAAGCAGGAGTTAAATTATAATTTAAACAATGTATTATTGATAATATTCATAAATAATAACAACTAGCCGAAGCCCGCCGTAACATACAACGGTGTAAGAATAGGAACAGAAAACGGTGAGAAAGGAATTCAGTATAACAAATGTTTAGGAAACCACCGTCGCAGTATAATGAAAATTGCAAGGAGAGAAACCAATGCCAATGGTCGAGAGAGTACCTTCCTGTAGCAGGCTATGGAAAACATAGACATATATAGATAGACGTTGCATTCACTGTGTTGCCCAGTCGACACGATAAGTCAGCGCGTCCACATTATTGTGAGTGGTAAAAGTGCCATTTAAACTAATACAGGTAGGCATGGAAACTGGGTTTTCTGATGAAAAAAAATTACATTTTAAACAGTATCGTTTACATACAACAGATATGGCGAATCGTTTACATGCAGTTATTTATATTCATGTATACACTAATAATGGCAATTATTAAATAATAATAATAATAATTATTAAATAATTCTAACTTTTCTCAGACTGCTTTCTTCCATCTCCGAAACATTTCTAGACTTCGTCCTGTTCTTACGCAACACAGTACTAAAGTATTGGTTAATGCCGAGTCACCTCACGTATAGATTACTGTAATGCTATTCTATCTGTCATCCCACAAAAACGTATCCATTGCTTACAATTTATTCAAAATTCTGCTGCCAGGATAATAACCTGCTGTTCTAAATCCACTGAACATACTACACCTATTCTCTCTCAACTTAACTGGCTCCCTGTTAACTACAGAATACAATACTAAATACCGCTCTTAACATTTAAAGTTCTCCACAACCTCACTGATCTCCTACAGACTGACACTCCTGTTGCTCACTCAGATTCTCATCTGCAGCTGTACTTTCTGTACCACACATCAAACTCTGTGCTATGGGAGCTCGAGCGTCTCTCATAGTGCTCCTCAACTCGGGAATTCTCTTCTCTCTCATATACATCAGCTCGATTCAATGACACATTTTAAAACTACCCTCAAAACTTATATTTTGAAACTGGCATATCAATTGTGAATTTTGCACTGTTACTGCCAGTATTCTTTGTTTGTTTGCTAATTATTGCTGTTTGATTTAGCCTTCTCTTTAGCCTCGAGAGCGACGGTGGATGCGGAAGGAGGATTAGAGATGGTGAGCGGGGCTCTGTCGTGCGTTCTCCATGATGTGAGAGGAGGGTTAGAGTGGGCGGGCGGGGATCTGTCATGCATACGCCATGGTTGGGCGACTTGGTTGATTATATATATATAGAAAAGCAGCCGGTATTGAAAAGAACAATGAAAAGTCAACGTGGCTTTGAGGTTCATATGGACTGTAGCAGAGACGTAAGCGACTAAGGCTGTGTTTGGTGAGGTGTTCTGTACGGGCACATGAGCAGGCATTACGCATGCCTTGAGAGCGAGGGTGGACGCGGCAGGAGACTTAGAGTTCACGGGCCGGGCTCAGTCGTGCATATCCCATGACGCGAGAGGAGGGTTAAAGTTGGCAGGTGGGGCTCTGTTGTGCATATCCCATGGTCTTAGAGTTGGTGGGCGGGGCTGTGCGAGTTGGCGGGCGTGGCTCTCTGTCTTATGCTCACTGTCTTGCGTGCCCTTAGTGAATTATATATATAGATATGCAGAGTAGATTTGAATATTGGCTGCCATACAACCTGATAAATTTTGATGTGTAGTTTCAAGCAACACACAGACTTGTTAGTTACTTAAAATGTCTCTAGTTAAGTCCTCATCTTGTGGTCAGCTTTCTTCAAAACAGGTCACATGCCTGTCTCAATATGGCTGCCGAGATGTGCTCTTCATTGTGTTGTCCTTTTCAGTTCATGGTGTGAGATGCTCTTTCATCAGTTTGGTAAAAGAGAGAGTGCGAGGTAAAGCAAGCAAATTTATAGGTTTTCTGTCCAACCCCTAGAGCCAATAGGGCATCGTGGTACTTAAAGGCTTTTGATACAAGTCAGTTCCAAACAGCCATACTTCAGACTAATGGGGGGACAGAATACCCTAACACCTGCCCCCAAAACCATATGTTAAGGTAAAGCTTGGCAGTTAGGCAGCCTGGCTTTCCTGTGGGGGTTGACTCAGAGTCCTGCAGAGAAATATTAGCAAAACTTGTTTGAGACACTTCCCCCAACCCTGTCATAAAATTACAAAGAGACTCATTCCTTAAAGGGGGGGAGGGGTTCTTAAACCATCAAACCATTGCTGTTATTATCAGTAATGTAACACTAATATTACATTGCTTTGTCTAAGTTACAAATAAAGACATAACAAAATATTTATCAACTTGTATGCAAAATTTAACATCACAACACATGCATAAGTATGGAATGACATTTAATAAGAAATGTTTGATTAATAATGAACAGTTAACATCAGTATTTAGAAGATCTGGAACAAAAAAAAGAAAAACTTTCTCACAGTACTAAACTTATTCAAAATCTCTATATATAATCTTCATTTGTATCTTGATCTTTGTTTGTCTGCGAATGAAGTAGAAGAAGAAGCACTAGATGGCAGTAGAGAGACAGCTAAAACATAGGCATTGCATTAAGAATCTCCTCCAGGCTTATACTACTGAAGACTGTAGTACTCCAGTCACACCTCAAAACACAGACATTCAAACTAAACAAATTGTTGTGCTTTAAATTAACTAAAGAGATCTTCATTTAGATCTTGATCTTTGTTTGTCCGCGAATTCCAAACATGCATAGACCACCTTCCAGTTTAGTACATTGTTGTTACTCACGGATGTCAACAATGCACTGGAATAACGAAAGGGGTGGTGGACAGTGTTACGCTGGTTAGCTCCTGAGGCCTGGTTAGAGAATGAGATTGCCGAAGATAAAAGGTACATGCCTACGTAACATATGAATGAAAGAAAGACAGTGGGTAAAATGAATGACAACGTAACAGCACGTTCCGGAAATTATTATTGTTACGTTGTAGCGAGTGCTGCGCATCTCACAGTTGTACCGTGGCTTGCTCACATGTCAGTGAAGTGATCCCTATTTATGCTTTAAAGAGGCTGGATACCTATGTGTCCCCCTTTTATAACCATTGCTCAGTGTATATTGCCTTTCTCTTTGGATTGCCACAAAGCAACCTGCGAGATTGGAGAAAGGTTGAGAAGACATTGTGAGAGGAAACAATAGCATCGTGAAAACGAGACGGACTGTGAACGGACAGAAGCAGAAATGCTCCTACACCACCACACAATTATTATTCGGACAGTGATTCCGAGTAGGCCGTTCCTATCGAATCAATGTCCAAGGGTTTTCTTTTGTAATTTTGTTTCCCTGTGCGACAAAGGGCCCAGTTCACGACTGGCAGCCGCGTTTAAACAGGGAGCCCTTCACAGACAACTTTAACACGCGCAACGTAGTTGGGCGCACATGGCTAGTTCACCATAATTTAACTAACATATGTATCGCAACATCAGAGTCCACACATATAAAGGTGCAGGTTATTGTTTTAATACAATGCAGTGGCGTCTACTTTATAAAACATCTACAGTATATCATCTTGTGAATATTATGATAACATACTCAAATATTGCAGCGCACTTGTCTGAAACACAACCATCACAGGTGCCCAGTCATGTGTAACTGTCACATAGGAATCTGCTGCAATGGATGTTCGACATTAAAACCATCTACTGGATTGGATGTCAAAAAACAAAGATAAGCAAAAATCTACATAAGTAATTGATCAGTATGGAGATTAATAAGATCAATCTTGAAACTTCATTAATCGATATCAGTTCATTTAAATGAAGAATAATGATTAATTGGAACATCAATATTTTTTACCCAGGCCTTGTCTAGACACACAAATTTTTCATCTTGTGTTGCAGTATTGTTGAGCCGCTAGGTAGCACTGTGGAGCTTTTGGGTCCAAGTCCTGTCATAGTCTGTTTTTTCTGGAGTTCATATTTTCTCCATATGACTTTGTAGATTTTCTTCAGAGAACCTTTGCTTTCCTCCCATATCCCAAGGTTGTGTGTATTAGGTTAACTGGTGACTTAATTTGCTGCTGTTTGAGTGACTATGAGTGTGTGCATGAGTGAGCTCTGTGATTGATGGTTGTTTGACATTAACCTAAATTCCCACATGAAACCTGCATTAAAATTGAAAAATAATTTTCTTTGTAAAACACGCAATTAACATTTCAGTGCAGGCAGTGTGTAACACAGATGGCAAGATTTATATTTGGCACAATGCTGAGGAATGTGATTTTCCTTTTCTATTTCATGGGCACATTAACACTAGATGGAATGCAGTGGCTTGTTTCCATGGAATCTTAACCAAGCTGTAGGATTGGGGGGTAGTGTTTGCAAAAGTAATGATCAGTGGAGATCCAAAGCACTGACATAGACTCTCAGCTGATTGTATCCCATTTGGACCTCCTTTTCTCTGTCTGCCCAGGGTGATATCCCTTCAGTGTGTGACATACACATATTCTGTCTCAACACACACACATATACATTAGGACAATTTAGAGATGGCAGATATACTGGCAAAGAAGCCTTTGGATTATGGGAAGAAGCCTTTATAACATGTATAGTCAGTGGCCATTTTTAGGTGCACCTGTCTAGTAATAAGTAGGACCCATATCTGCCTAGGAATAGTCCGAATTCTGTAAAGTGCAGATTCACTGAGGTGCCAGAAACCTTTCTAATGAATTGTGTTCCATGCTGACTTGATAGCATTACACAATTTTTACAGATTTTTCCAGCCACACATTTCTTGCTGCAAAAACTCTGTTCCACCTCATTCCACAAGTGCCCCAGTTGCATGGAGGTC
>NC_053156.1:51839993-51873790 GCF_016835505.1 Polypterus senegalus
CCACAAGCGACAGGCTGGAAAAGAAAGGATTAATTTCACTTTGTATTCAGGCCCACTGGCACTGTTTCTAACCCTGACTGATTTGGCACACATGCCCACTCTTGCTTGCAACAGAGCAAACTGCCTGTGAAAACTGGACCTATGCCCAGAATGGGGCTGGTTGCAGGTGGGTCCAAAACATTAACCTCTGTTCTTAATAGCCAAACAACCAGCTTTACCTTGGTTGCTGGGCCAACCCAACCTTAGATACCAGCTGTCGCATCATGCCATGACAATGACACGTTCATGCTAGCTAACTCTTTGTTAGCTTTGTTAAAATGTAAGAATATAAAAATATAAAAAAATATAAAAAGTCAAGCAAAACTACAAAACTAGCAGAGGATCACCTCCTTGAATATACAGAAATACAAGATAATGACATTAACAACATCCAGGAAGAGGTTTAGATATCAGATCTTTAAAATGTTATGCTAAGCAAGAATGCCCACACATTCTGAATCAGTAACAAAAATAGCTTTCCAATGATACTATATGTATAGCATCTTAGCAGTGTAGTTAAAACTACACACGTCTGGGCTCAAATTCTAGCTTTGTCCATGTCTCTCTGGAGTGTCGACGTGGGGTTTCTCTTGGTTCTTTAATTTCCTTCCACACCATAAAATTGTGCTGCTTAAATTGTATGGCAAATCTAACTTGGTCCTATAAACGTCAGTGAAAGTGCCAGATAATCACCTGGTAGCCCATCCAGAGATGATAAGCTCTGCAACCCCATAACACTGCATTGAGGTAAGCAGGTTTAGAAATTGATTGTATGACACCTGTCTATAGCTCATTGAACTGATTGTGTCCCAACAATACCCACACCAGCTCTCTAACACAGCAATAAGACAACACTAACAGTGAGGCCAGCCTACACATTCATTTGTCTCAGTCTCAGGCATATGAAGCAGTGCTAATGACCGCACAGCGCTAATGATAACCAACAACGGCCAAGCAACTAGAACTGTAAACAGTGGCAACAATATTCCATTGTTGGCCATAATCAAGGCAGTACTAATGTCAATTTTTACCCAAAGCTGGCCGAGCGCTGTCTCTTCAAAACCAACAAAATCCAGCCAATCCAATCATTTATTGAATTCAATTTTTAGGAAATTGGGACCCAAAGTCATACCACAGATTGGATTCCAGTCAGTCCAGAGACTGACTTCACCTCTGAAACATTAATATAAGACAATGATGCCAAATACAACCTCACATTAGAAAAACATCAGATGTACCAATGCCAATGCAAGCCTAGCATAAATGCAAGGTGGCCTATAAGTGTTGCTTCAGACAACACCAATGGAACTTCATTTTCTGGCCCAGCACCAGCTCTGGAAACGCCAAGAAATAATCTATCTATTTTAATACAGGCTGCATGTCCCTGAGGCAATGATGCCGATTATACAGCAGCATGTGCCCAGCTTCAGCTATCACAAGCAATAAATATCCAGCATGACTTGAAATGCCAAGCAATGATGCACAAGCAAGATCAGCACCACCTCCCTACTGTAATCTGCAGATATTATGTCAAAAGTAGCCCATGGTTGGCCTCGGATACTGGCATCAGTGACCACCCGAAGTAGGTCCAAAACCAGCTGCACTGGCATACCATCAAGCAATGGTGCCAAAAACAGCTCAACCCTGTCCAAGTATTGATATCACTAGAGCCCAAAAGTGACCCAACAAAATGCTATTTAAACAAGAAATTAAACAATTTTAATATGACCTTAATAATGGCCCTAAAGCTGATGCTATAATGGATTTGGAATCAACAAGTCCAACACAAGTCCAATTATCCGCCTGCATCAGCTCACTTGATACCGTGCCAGGTTAACTCATCCCAGCGTCAGCACCACATTCCTCCTCTGGCATAATGTCATCAAGCTGATTTTACACACCATGCACCATTACTGCCAGGCTCAGCCTCCCCCCAGTTTATACTGGAATGAGTAGAGTCAGAATGATGAATTGGCAAATTTCACAATAAATGGATATGGATGACACTGCTTCCCTCAGAGTTAAATATCTCTCACCAGCTGGACACCAGCTAACAAATGCATGGCACATGCACTTAGCTGTGAAATCTGCAAACTGGGAGACTCCATTTACTGCATGCAGGCTTTAACAGCTGGGCCAAAAGAAAAATGGTCAGAAAAGGATTTTGGGAATTTAGATTCAGTAAACTTGAATGACATAAGCTAGAACAGCATAAGGAATTGTGGCATAGTGGATAAGGCACAGGCCCTTAAGTCACATTTACGCTGGTTCAATACTGATTGTGTTACCCTACCTGTGCTCTACAAAACTGTAATGAACTTGTAAAGTCCTTGGGATATTGTTCACTATAGGAAAGGTGCCATATAAAATTAGGATTGATTGTTTATATAACTGGAAACAACTCGTCTTCTGTAAATGGTATTTCTACAACATTAAGCTGGCATAGCACAAGTCTGGTGATCCCGGGGGAACAAAGCACAGCACAGCACACCTGTTACTACAGCTGCTGGTTCTGTGACCCTTTGAGGGGATGATGGCAGTTTTTTCTGTTAGCTTACGTGGTTTGGGAACAAACCCAGGTTTAAACCACCACATATGCACTATGACAGAGAGGGGTTGTATGTGTATACGAATGGGTAGGACCATGAGTATATAAAAGAGAAAGACAGAAAACTTTGGCACTTAGTGTGGCCTAGTGGCTAAGGTGTTGGACTATAAAACCACAAGTCATTTCGTACAATGATCACTTGAGACTCACTCTACTGAATGATCTCAAATGAGTCACTTCACCTGTCTGTGCTTGAACTGTAACAAACGCATTTAAACAATTGCACCTTAAGTGTATGTCTTTCACTACCTGGTTAAATGAATGTAGGATGGCACGTAGTTGGAGTGCAAAGCAATCACCTGTGCAGGACATGTGGAAGGATACCTGTTCATCACAGGGTGACCTCATGTGTACTCACTTATATAGCCAATGTAGAGTCACAAATTTACAGAAAAAAACTTGGTTTTGGGTGGAGACAAACAGATGAATATCCATACAGAAAAAAGGCAAGCATGCATCTGGTCCAGAATTCAAGACCAGTATTCTAGAGTTGGAGAAGAAGTGCTAACCACTGTGCTAATGTTTGTGTCTCTGTGTTCTTTACAGAAAGGGAATTACATAAAATAAAGATAACTTTGATTACTGGTATGTACAAAGAGTCAATGAGAAACATTCATGGAGTCAGGGGGCAATGGGTGTAAAATTGCATGATGAACATTCAGGAGCTAGTCGGATGTATGACAATCAAAGCATGAATTAAAGGAAACTGTGGGTTTAGCCAAAGTGTATGTTAAACGGTGTATGAAAGAACATTCAATGGGGGTGTTTATACCTAAAAATGTGTGCTCCAAGAGTTAATGGGAGACATTCGTGTGGTTATGGATGTACCCTTAGATTAGATTATTAATTCTGAAGGTATATTTAAATACATAATCCAACAAAAACATAGAATGTAAGGATACAAAATCATAGTACAATGAAAGACAATAGAATAAAAAAATATAATACAAAAATATCGTGCTAAAATCCCTGCAGTAGAACTGAGTCTGAACTATCTTGCTGTAGCTTCTGGCTAGAGTGAAAAGAAGGAATGTTGGGAGGAAGTGTTGCACTTCCACTTTGCAGCAGGCAAAAAGGATCTTCTTGTTACACCATAAGCACACCCTAGTACCCCAAATGTTCCTTACAATCACATAGTTCCTCTATTAGCACATAAGAAATATGACCATTTCAGAGGAAAACATTCAGACAATCAAGCTCATTTGATTAGCTAATAGCTAAGGTGTCCCAATATCTCATTCAGACTCTTCTTAAAGGTTGTCAAGATTTCTTCACCTACATGACTGTAGTTTCTTCCACATTCCCACAACTCTTTCATCAAAGACGTGCTTCATGTCTTTATTCTTAAATTTATTCCTACTTCCCCTTAATTTCCCATGGTATATTTGCATATTATTACTGAAACACATCCAATGCACATATCAGAAAGAATGTCACAACCTAGTGAATCAGTGAATTAAAGAAAATGTTAATATAAGATGAATACAAACATAGGGCAAATTAGCATAATGGGTATACTTTTAAGAGATGCACAATCATAATTGAAGGAACCATACCCTGATGGGAGTACAATGGAACAAAGTCTGTCCCTTAGCAACTCACAGAAAATACCCTGTAGGGTTGGAATAGAAGTCCATCCTAATAGTAGACTGAAATAAAGCTAGCTCTGGGAGCATACAATTGAAGTGGAAACCTACTTTTATTAATGGCAAGGAAAAGGTCCACTATGGCAACTTCAATTGAAAAAGACCCTGCCATTTTTGCCTAAAGGAAAAATATTCCTATAGATATATAATGGAAGAGTAGTGAATTTTATTAAAGACTGAAGGAAAACATTTGCTATAAGTATGTAACACTAGAGAAGAAGATTTTGCTTCCTGAAGACTGTGTGTATCTTAAGGATTTTGTCCTGCTGATCTCAAAAATCTCCATTACATTTTTCTATCAAGTACTGTTTAATTGCTGTCTTGAGATGGTATACACCATAAAAGGTACTATATAAAATGAAAAGTTGATTATTTGCTAAAAAACCCTGCTAAAATGTGGACACCACCACAGCACTGTCTACTATTCCTGAACCAAGTAACATATTCCCTCAAGTTCATGGTGTAAGGTTATGCTGAAATTGGTCTCCTGACACATCGTATTTCATTTCACCTGGCACTGATTGTCACTTAACTTCAAGAAGGACTGGTCTCTCAAACTGTCTTCATGCTCCACCGCAGCCATCGTTCTCTACCGGCGCCATTACTGCACTCTTGAGACTTCTTTCCAAAGGCCAGCAGCTGAGCTGAAAGTACGCTGTGAGAGGCATGCAATTTAAAACCTCTCCCGTGCAAGCCTTGAAGAAGCCCATTCAGACGTCTCTATAGCTGCGTCCTTGAAGCCTTTATCGTGACAGAGGAGACTTTAGTAACATAATCTAGCATTTCAGAGCTGACGCTCAGGGACCTCACCTCTTGCTGTGAGTGCTTTGTGAACGGCAATTCGATAGCCCAAGATAAGCGTCCCCCCTCCATTAGGCCTTGATTTGCCATTCACAGAGAACGCCCCGGATTCGGAACGGACAGCCTCATATTGTCTGGCAGGCACATCTAATTCGGCACAAGAACAGAGAGCCCCAGAATGACCTGATTATAGACAAGCTCCCCTCGACGAAGCTCACAAAGGGTTGGCGCCTCCAACAGCGGCCTATGTCATTGAGAGGCACCCAAGCCAACCACAGCACCTGCTGTTACGTAAAAACATCACAGGTGGAGGAGGTAGATGAGTTTGAATGAGCAACACCACCCCTGCCTCACCTGCTACCACAGTAAAATTAGGTCACCAAGATTCAAGCTTTTTAATGTAATGGTGTCAGTCTGTGTGTCAAACTGAATTAGAAGAAATCCTGCCTGTGTTTACTTTGGAAAAGAGATGCATGAGTAACAATATCAGTTGACTTTTTATTTATACAGTATAGCTGATTTTTCCCTAGAAATTTGAGCACTATATATAAACTCAAATGTAACAATATGTGCATGTATCACATTCAACAACAGTAAATGCTTGTCAGCTCAGTGGTTGGCACTGCTACTCTGTGGCTTCAGAATCCTAGGTTCATATCTCTCTGTATCTGCAGGTATTTTCTCCAGGTACTCCAGGATTTCTCCCACATCCTCAAAGATGTTTGTTTGCGACTCCCAGTTGGCCTCACTGGTGTGTGCAATGGACTGGCGGCCCATCAAGACTCGTTTCCAGCTTTGGGTCCAGTGCTGACAGGCTTTCACTCATCCCTTCCAGTGAGTTTGAAAATGAATGCATGCGTGTATGAAAAAATTTGTAACTGTGAAAGAAAAACAAAAAATTTGCTCGCGAGTTTGACAAAGATAAGAAAAGAAAAGGAAAGAAAAGATAAAATAGGATAAGATCTTTATTAATCCCCTAATGGAAATTTGGGTGTTCCAGGAGCTCACAGCTAAATTAAACAAGTAAATACAGATTAAATAACTAACGATCTAATAAATATGTATGATAAAACAGATAAGATAAATAAAAAACATACATACCAAAAATAGTGATATACTACATTTAATAAGTAATAAATACAGTGCAGTATCACAGTAATATGATACGTACAATACACGGATAAAGTGTCTAGTGATGAATAAAGTACCAGTGATTACAGAGTCTGCACCCCATACATACATTTCATGAAATAATCCAGTAAATGATACATGGATTAAAGCCCTGAGTTGTATAGTCTGATAGCAGCAGAAAGAAAAGACCTGTGAAAACGTTCCTTCCTGCAGCAGGGGAGGAGCAGTCTGTTGCTCAATGCACTCTTTTGGTCCTGCAACAATTTATAGAGTGATGAGAGGACGTGTCCCTAATTAATGACACCTTTGTCAGAATTCTCCTCACTGCTCTGACCTCTACAGGGTCCAGTTACACCCCAAGGACTGAACTGGCCTTCCTGATAATTTTACTCAGTCTGTTAGTATCCTTGGCTGTGATACTGCTGACCCAACACACCACAAAATAAAAGATGGCACTCAATACTATAAACTCACAGAAAGTTCTCATGAGTAGACCTCACACATCAAATGACCTCAGTCACCTTAAAAAAATTTTTATCCCTGGCCCTTCAAAAGGTCCACATTCTGCTCCCATCCTAGCTTATTGTTTAGGCAATCACCCAGGTACTTGAAGGTTTTAATAATCTTGATTACCTTCCCCTGGACGACAACTGGAGCCTTAGTTTTCTTCCAAAAGTCCACCACAAGCTCCTTCGTTTTCTTAGGGTTTAGTTGAAGATGGTTATGATAACACTAGCCCACAAAGCTACTCACCAGGCCTCTGTATTCTTCCTCCTTCCCTTCACATATACATCCATCAATAGTGGTGTCATCCAAGAACGTTTAAAGGTGACACATCTCAGAATCAAACTTGAAATCTGAGGTGTAAAAAGTGGAAAGGAACAGAGCAGGGACAGTCCACTTTGGAGCACCCATGCTTCAAATCCATCTTTTCGATGCACAATTCCCTAATCTCACGTACTGCAACCTGTTAGTCAGTCTAAGATCTAGGAAATCAGGGCAATGTCAGCCTGTCAGCACACAACTTGTCCCTCAATAAGAGGAGCTGGATGGTATTAAAGGCGCTAGGAAAAGTAAAAAAACATGACTCTCACCATACTACAAGTCCTCTACTGGTGAGAGAAGGCTCTGTGCAGCAGATAAACTACAGCATCTTCTACCCCCACATGCTGATAATATTCATACTGTAAAGGGTCCAACTCTATGCCCACCTGTGTTTTAAAGTAACCAAGAATCAGCCTCTCCATTGTTTTCACCAGGTGAGAAGTCAGTTCTTTGGTATTCTTGATCTTTGGCAGTCTGTAAATTAGTATATCATACAAAAGCTAAGTGTGAGTAGATAACAGCTGGAAAGGAGGTGCAGTGGTTAGTTTTACTGCCTCAAAGCTCAGGCAGACAGCCTTCAAAATTCTGCCCTGATCACTCTCTATGAGATGCTTGCATATTCTTCTCAGGTTCTTTTAACACTAAAATTACCAGAGCCTACGAAAAAACTCTTAGATCCGTCCCACCTTAAATCGCTTCTTAAAACCGTTCTCACCTCTGCGCCAGCCTCCTTTGTCCTGTAAATGTGCCGATAAAAACAAACTGCAAGCAGCCGGCTATTCCATCCCCCACCGACTCAGAACATGCACGAACTTCTCCGAGCTCATGCCTCGATTATCTGGGAGTGAAGTGGAGTTTTAGAGTGGAAATAATAGATTGTTATTTGGAACATACGCATTTCATGTGTGTTCCGTTTCTACAGTGATCTGTGTAAACACAATGTTAAAACAGAACCTTTTTCATATTTTAGTAATAAATGTTACAAAATGTGGACATAAACTATAAAATGTGTGAAGCACATTCACTTTCATAAAAGGTTCAAGACTTTTACAACAGCTTCTGTGGTGTACTGGTAAGATTTCGTCACTTAGAACGCAGCAGACTTGCTGTACTTCAAGAGATCTGAGTTCGATTCTCCGCTGGGGAGATATAATTATTTTTAACCTTCACCGTTCTGCCTGCCTGAACTCCCAGTCTATCTATATAGTAATAACAGTAATTTTATTATTATATAGGAGCTTCCCTGTCTGCCTATCATATAGTGCCTTTCCTTCCTACCTATCTATATATCTATCCCCTTAGCTGTTTTTTATATATCTATTATACAGTGCCTTCCCTGTTTATTTATATACTCAGCAAAAAAAGAAACGTCCCTTTTTCAGGACAGTGTATTTCAACAATAATGTTTTAAAAATCCAAATAACTTCAGATCTTCACTGTAAAGGGTTTAAACAATATTTTCCATGCATGTTCAATTAACCATAATCAATTAATTAACATGCACCTGTGGAATGGTCGTTAAGACCTTAACAGCTTACAGAAAGTAGGCATTTAAGGTCACAGTTCTAAAAACGCAGGACACTAAAGAGACTTGTCTACCGACTGTGAAAAACACCCAAAGAAAGATGCCCAGGGTCCCTGCTCATCTGCGTGAACGTGCATTAGGCGTGCTGCTGGGAGGCATGAGGACTGCTGATGTGGCTAGGGCAATAAATTGCCATGTCCGCACTGTGAGACGCCTAAGACAGCGCTACAGGGAGACAGCCAGTGGAAGACCACGTGTAACAACACCTGCACAGGATCGGTACATCCGAATATCACACCTGCGTGACAGGTACAGGATGGCCACAACAACTGCCCGAGTCACATCAGGAACACACAATCCCTCCATCAGTGCTCAGACTGTCCGCAATAGGCTGAGAGAGGCTGGACTGAGGGCTTGTAGGCCTGTTGTAAGGCAGGTCCTTACCAGACATCACCAGCAACAACGCCGCCTATGGGCACAAACCCACCTTCGCTGGACCAGACAGGAGTGGCAAAAAGTGCTCTTCACTGATGAGTCACGGTTTTGTCTCACCAGGGGTGATGGACGGATTCGTGTTTATCGTCGAAGGAATTGAGCACGTCTGGGACCTGTTGGATCGCAGAGTGAGGGCTAGGGCCATTCCCCCCAGAAATGTCCAGAAACTTGCAGGTGCCTTGGTGGAAGAGTGGGGTAACATCTCACAGCAAGAACTGACAAATCTGGTCCAGTCCATGAGGAGGAGATGCACTGCAGGACTTCAAGCAACTGGTGGCCACACCAGATACTGACTGGTACTTTTGATTTTGAGCCTCCCTTCATTCAGGGACACATTGTGAAACATTTTTAGTTTATGTCTTATGGTGTTGACTCTTTTAGTGTTCATACAAATATTTACACATTAAGTTTACTGAAAGTAAAAACAGTTGAAAGTCAGAGGACGTTTCTTTTTTGCTGAGTATATATCTAGTGCCTTCTCTGCCTGTCTGTCTGTCTGATTGCATATAGCGCTGAACTTACTGCTCTGTACTATTCTGTCCTCTGCATGTCCTGGAGTACAAAAGAACCACCACCATACAGCAACATGTGCGAACTGGCAAGATCGGGGAAAAAACACGCAGTCACTGATTACAAACCGCAAGATGAATGAAAGAGACAATATATGTAAAAACATCATTGCACTAATGCAGTTTGAATATGCGCCCAATCTGACTGTTCGTTTTCAAATAATATTGCATGTACTGTGCATTGAAACTGCTGCACTGAATAAGCTGACTCCTTCTGTTACAGTGTCAGCGTGTATTCAAACCCGATCTGACGCTGTTCGTTTTCAAATAATATTGCATGTACTGAACTATTTTAGAATAAAAACATACATTTGATTTCAGTCAGTCTGTAAGAGCCAGTGTAAATGCATGATAATTGTAAAGGTTAGCTTTTTTTTTTTTTAATTCAGTTCCAGTCTCTCAGTCGTGTTCACGTTCCCCCCCCCCACAATCTGACAATGCTGTTTTCACATAAAGACGCGCTATAACTCAAATGTGATTTATTTGGAGACGCGCTATAGCTCGAATGTGATTTATTTGGAGATGCACTATACTCGAATGTGATTTATTTGGAGACGCGCTATACTCGAATGTTATTTATATAGGGAAGAAAGTACAATGTCAGGTGCTCATTCAGTGTAATAGGATCAATAGCACAGAGAGATGTTTACACTGCAACAAGTACACATGTCGTGAATGTAGGAAGGGTGTGTGGGAATTGTTAATATTTGAATGTGATGATTTTATATAGCACGGAACGGAAATCAGCAGTTCTTAGCATTGCACCACGCAAGCTGTCGTATCAACCGCCTACTGTAACTTGCTTTATTTTTTCTTCACTTATATTCTAGAATAAAAGTGCGCTTGTTTTGTTATACTTGTACATCAACATATGTTCCTGTGTTTGAGCAACACGGGAATGCTCAAAAAAATAGACATGTAATGCCACGAAAAGTGCATGCAGGCACTAAAGTTCGCAAGCATTGGTACGAGAATGCAGTCACAAGTACGCTGCAGAGCTACAGCGCATCTTTATGTGAAAACAGCATTCTCAGATGGGGTCGGGGGGGGGATCTGGTAGGGAAGGATCCTGAACAAGACTGAGAGAATGAAAAGTGAATAAAAAAAATAAATAACCTTTACAAGTATCATAAATTACACCGGCTGTTACACACTGAAATCAAATGCATGTTTTTATTCTAAAATAGTAAGAATAAGAGTAGTTTACTTCTCAAAACTGGATCATGTGGGATGGAACTCATGACCTTTTGAATACTAGTCAGCGGCTGATACCATTACACTACTGCGGCAGCTGTAGTAAGGATGTGTCAATGTGGCATACTAAGGCGGCTTTTTCTGCAGTTATATTTTTGAATAAAAGCATACTTGTTCTGTTATATTTGTACCTTTTGTGAAAGTGTTTGATATTTGGACTTCAGGCTTCATACATTATATAATTTATGTTTACATTTTGTCATTTACTACTACAATATGTTTCTGTTTTAAAAATGTGTTTACACGGATTACTGTAGAAACGGAACACACGTGAAATGCGTGTATTCCAAATAATGATCTATTATTTCCACTCTAAAACTCCACTTCACTCCCAGATAACCAATCAAGGCATGAGCTGGGAGAAGTTTGTGCACGTTCTAAGTCGTTGGGGGGATGGAATAGCCGGCTACTTGCAGCTTTTCTTTTATCAGCACATTTAGATTAACAAAAGACACTGGCGGAGAGGTGAGAACGGTTTTAAGAAGCGATTTAAGGTGGGACGGACCTATGAGTTTTTTCGTAGGCTCTGGTAATTCTAGTGTTAAACAGAACAATTGTGCCCTATGATGGAAAGGTATCTCATGCTAGACTGGTTACTGCCTTATACCTGATCCTACCAGGATCAGCTCAAACCCCAATTAAATTACATTAAATGAGCTCAGAAAAGAATTAACTGTAAAAAAACAAGACATATGATGATAAATGCCTAATCATAATTTATATAAAGCCCACTTAATCCTATTCATGGTCATGAATACCCTGGTAACACTGGGCATAAGCCAGAAACAGCTCAGGAAGGGGTGCCAATCAGACAGGGCACACACTCTCACAAAAAAACACTTTAGCAATTAACCCAAATGTAATGTCTTTGGTGATATGGGAGGTCAGATGTTGTACCCACATGGAAAATTCATTTGTACACCGGGAGAACATCTAAACTGAATGGCAACCACAAGTGGAATCTGAATACACCAGTGGCCATGCAAAAAACCACACCTGTAAGCTGCTCAAAAACTCATAAATAATTACAATAAATAATTTACAAAATGCTAGCTACATTACCTGTCCAAGGTAACAGAACACACTTAAAAATATTTGATATCTCTTGCCTTACGTGTACCCTCAGCATTACTCTTACAACTTTCTTCAGTATCCTCTTGTGTTTTAACACTAGAATTACCAGAGCCTATGAAAAAACTCGTAATTCCGTCCCACCTTAAATCGCTTCTTAAATCCCTTCACACCTCTCCGCCAGCGCCCTTTGTCTTCTAAATCTATACTAATAAAAGGCAAAGCCCTCACTCACTCACTTACTCACTCACTCACTCACTCACTCACTCACTCACTCACTCACTCACTCACTCACTCACTCATCACTAATTCTCAATCCAACTTCACTCACTGACTCATCACTAATTCTCCAACTTCCGTGTGGGTGGAAGGCTGAAATTTGGCAGGTTCATTCCTTACAGCTTCCTTACAAAAGTTGGGCAGGTTTTATATCGAAATTCTACGCGTAATGGTCATAACTGGAAGCAGTTTTTCTCCATTTACTGTAATGGAGATGAGCTTCAACGCCGTGGGGGCGGAATTTCGTGTGACATCATCACGCCTCCCACGTAATCACGCACATAGAAAACCAGGAAGACCTGAAAAAAGCGCTGGAGAAAACATGCATTATATAATTCAGAAGGCAGCGAAACAATAAGAAGCGAGCGAGTGACATATACAACCATATTCATGAGTTCTGCTACTTCGGAAACAAAGCACGATGTAAAACTACACTTTAAAGTAAGTTCATAGACAGGCTGCCGCTGGCGTTTGTAATTTAGTGCCTGCCCATATAAGGCCGTCCGTCAGCGGCAATCCAATAGCAAACTGCCACGGGTAAATATTCACGGGTGAAGGACTGTGCTTATGGAGAGGAAGATGAGATGGTCAGGGTGGTGTTTGACACAAACTCAGCGAAACTGCGAGAGAAAGTTTTAAGTGCCAGGACTAAGGTAACATTAAATACAGCCATGGACATAGCAGGAGATGGCACCAGCACAGCTGGGAACCTTCGATGCATGTACACGAGTGGCTCACGTGAACTGGCGCAGTGCACAGATAAAACCAACAGTTCCAAAGAGCTGAACAAAACCGAATTACACAATTGAAAAGGCAGCAAAAAATATGAAGCGTCTGATAAGCATATTCATAAATCCAGCTACTGCGGAAACAAAGCACACGGTGGAAAAAGTCAATGTCCCGCTAAAGGAAGACAGTGTAAAAAAACCCGTGCATGCAGTGTGTCAGGTCTCAGATAAAGAAGAAGACGAGCTGTTTATTGATGCAGTAAGAAACGAATCGATGAATGAAACCTGTCATCTTTACAACGATTGACAAACACGGAATGTAACATGAACACAACACATCCTACAAATACGAACCTGATTGAAAGAAATAATGATAATCAAATCCTTGATGACAGCAACACTCAGTAACACTCACAAAACAAATACTATATATTGACAGTCATGTTACGTTATTTTAAAATGTTCCCTTTTCTTTTCTAGCTTTTTAACACACTACTTCTCCGCTGCGATCGCGGGCACCACCTTAGTTTGAGAAGAAGTCTGAAAAAATATGAGGTTAACACAGAAAAACATCACCAATTCAAGCTTTATGAATAATCGATTCGCCATCAGTAATTGTTTTGGTAAAGCCATCCTCCTTCCATTTTATAATTTTTCCGCCAATAGCCATGATTAAATGAACGGTAAATAAAGTAAGAGCAAAGCGAGGGTGACTTATTTAGGCAGGCATATATATGTGTATATATATATATGCAGGCATATATATATCTATATATATATATATAGATAGATAGAGATATATATATATATATATAGATAGATATGAGAACAACATATATATATATATATATATATATATATAGATAGATATGAGAACAACATATATATAGATAGATAGATAGAGATATATATATATATATAGATAGATAGATATGAGAACAACACTCATATCAATGACAAAACAATTACATTAACAATCAAGTTACGTTATTTTTCAAATTTTTCCTTTTCTTTTTCGTACCTTCTTTAACACACTACTTCTCCGCTGCGAAGCGCGGGTATTCTGCTAGTGTGCTGATAAAGAGAAGCTTGGAGCAGCCGGCTATTCCATCCCCCCACCAATTTAGAACGTGCACGAACTTCTCTCAGCTCCTGCCTTGATTGAGTATCTGGGAGTGAAGTGAAGTTTTAGAGTGGAAATAATAGATCGTTGTTTGGAACACGCATTTCATGTCTGTTCCGTTTCTACAGTAATCTGTGTCAACACATTGTTAAAACATACAGTAAACGTTTTTTTATATTCTAGTAGTAGATGACAAAATGTAGGCATAAACTATATAATGTATGAAGCCTGAAGTCCAAATAGCAAAGAAACATTTTCACAAGAATAACACAATTGCGCTTTTATTCAAAAATATAACTGCAGAAACAAAAAGCCACCTTAACATGCGACATTGACAGCAGTTTATTGTATCTGCCTCCGTGGTTCAATAGACTCAGCCCCCGCTTGGGAATCAAGAGGTCGAGTTCGATCCTGCCCCTCCGTTTTGAGAAGTAAACTGCTCTTAGTCTTACTGTTTTAGAATAAAAGCATACATTTGATTTCAGCCTGTAACAGCCGGTGCAATTTATGATCCTTGTAAAGGTTAGCTTTTTTTTATTCACTTTTCATTCTCTCAGTCGTTCAGAATCAATCCATACAACCCCATCTGACACGGCTGTTTTCACTAAAGGCGCGCTATAGCTCTGCAGTGTACCACGATGCATACTAACGCCCCAAACCCCGGTTCTGACACACAAACGCTGGCGAAGCTGCCTTCTTCGTATCTCACCGTCACTTGCTTTTCTTTTTATTCAGTTTTATTGAGTGTTCCTGCCAGTCCCCGCATGTTGCTGTATGCTGTTTCTTTTGTACTCCAGGACATGCAGAGGAGAGAATGGTAAAGACCAGTAACCGGCGCTATATGCAATCATCAGACACTCCCCATCTGCCCGTGTCGTTCAAACACAGGAACATATATTGGTGTAAAAGTATAACAAAAGTGCACTTTTATTCAAGTGCACTTTTTCCATCGCCTTTTCCTGTAAGAAGCAATGTACACACTTCTCTCTATGCTGTGGTTTCTATTACACACCTGAAAGAAACAGACAATATATGTGAAAATATAATCGCACTAATGCAATATTATTTGAAAGCGAACAGCGTCAGATCGGGTGTGAATTTATGCAGGAACTGGAAATTCTCTGATCGGGACCTTCCCCCAGGGAAGAAAGTACAGTGTCAGGTGCTCATTCAGTGTAATAGAAACCATAGCACAGAGAGGTGTGTACACGGCAACAAGTACACGTGTCGTAAATGTAGGAAGGACGGTCCTTGGGTGTGTGGGAACTGTTAATATTTGAATGTGATGATTTTATATAGCACGGAATGAAAATCTGCACTTCTTAGCATTGCACCATGCAAGCTGTCGTATCAATCGCCTACTGTAACTTGCTTTCTTTTTCCTTGGTTATACAGGTAGTTTTGAATAAAAGTGCACTTGTTTTGTTTGCGAAATGAAGTGTCTGCGTGCACTTTTCGTGGCATTACACGTGTATTTTTTGAGCATGCCCGTTTGAGCAGTATAAAAGTATTGAAAAGTATAACAAAACAACGGGCAGATGGGGAGTGTCTGATGATTGCATATAGCGCCGAACTTACTGCTCTTTACTATTCTCTCCTCTGCATGCCCTGGAGTACAAAAGAAACAGAATACAGGCGCTATAGCTCTGCGTTGTACCACGATGCATACTAACGCACCGGTTCTGACACACAGGCGCTGGCGAAGCTGCCTTCTTCGTATCTCACCGTCACTTGATTTTCTTTTTATTCAGTTTTATTGAGTGTTCCTGCCAGTCCCGCATGTTGCTGTATGCTGGATATTTTCACATGTATTGTCTCTTTCTTTCAGGTGTGTAATAGAAACCACAGCATAGAGAGAAGTGTGTACATTGCTTCTTACAGGAAAAGGCGATGGAAAAAGTGCACTTGAATAAAAGTGCACTTTTGTTATACTTTTACACCAATATATGTTCCTGTGTTTGAGCGACACGGGCAGATGGGGAGTGTCTGATGATTGCATATAGCGCCGAAGTTACTGGTCTTTACCATTCTTTCCTCTGCATGTCCTGGAGTACAAAAGAAACAGCATACAGCAACATGCGGGGACTGGCAGGAACACTCAATAAAACTGAATAAAAGAAAAGCAAGTGACGGTGAGATACGAAGAAGGCAGCTTCGCCAGCGTTTGTGTGTCAGTGGTTTGGCGTTAGTATGCATCGTGGTACACTGCAGAGCTATAGCGCGTCTTTAGTGAAAACAGCCGTGTCAGATGGGGTTGTATGTGAAAAAAAAAAAAGCTAACCTTTACAAGGATCATAAATTGCACCGGCTGTTACAGACTGAAATCAAATGTATGCTTTTATTCTAAAACAGTAAGACTAAGAGCAGTTTACTTCTCAAAACGGAGGGGCACAGGATCAAACTCGTAACCTCTTGATTCCCAAGCGAGGGCTGAGTCTATTGAACCACAGAGGTAGTTACAATAAACTGCTGTCAATGTCGCATGTTAAGGCGGCTTTTTGTTTCTGCAGTTATATTTTTGGATAAAAGCGCAATTGTGTTATTCTTGTGAAAATGTTTCTTTGCTATTTGGACTTCAGGCTTCATACACTATATAGTTTATGCCTACATTTTGTCATCTACTACTAGAATATAAAAAACGTTGTGTTGACACAGATTACTGTAGAAACGGAACAGACATGAAATGGGTGTGTTCCAAATAACGATCTATTATTTCCACTCTAAAACTCCACTTCACTCCCAGATACTCAATCAAGCTGAAGTTCGTGCACGTTCTAAATTGGTGGGGGGATGGAATAGCCGGCTGCTCCAAGCTTCTCTTTATCAGCACATTTAGAAGACAAAGGACGCTGGCGGAGAGGTGTGAAGGGATTTAAGAAGCAGTTTAAGGTGGGACGGAATTACGAGTTTTTTCGTAGGCTCTGGTAATTCTAGTGTTAACCTCTCTTGGCCAGCGTTTCCTCTCTGTACTGCATTCCCGTAAAGCCTGCTTCTCAAACACTGTCATTTCGAAGCACCTTGCTCGCTTCTGTCTACTTTTTGACCAACACCAATGGCCAAACGGGCTCCGCATTACCTGCTATGAAAGGATCATTCATATTCTTGAGAATACTTCTTATCTTTGTAAGTGTCTGTCAGTGTTTCTTCAATGCATTTCCTCAACATCCTTGTATGGCACCTAACAATAATAATAATTATTTACATTTATATAGCATTTTTCTCATTACTCTAAGCGTTTCACTCAGGGAGGACCCAGGATGTGAACCCATGATCTCCTTACTGCGAGGCAGCAGAGCTTCCATATAATATATAACATATGAAGCTAATATATTTGGTTTCAAAACAATCTCCCCTGGTGCTTCCTCTCTCGAACCAAAGAAAAACTGACCAATCAGATAAAGGTCAAACTGAGTAATCTGATTGCTTGGAGGGACCAGACACACATACAGACAGTAGCGTTTTATTATTAATAAAAAGTAACTTTTTGGTTTCAAGTCAATCCCATAATGATTACTAAATCAAGAGGGTAATAACATGCTTTATCCAGATCAACATCGTAGTGGGAGCACAGTCTATTTAAACAGCATCAGGTAGGCACAAGCTCTGCATGGAATGCCTGCTAAGGTTATTTATTATAGATTTTCCTTTTTATATTAGTTTTTATTTCTGTATTATTTTTTATCTTGCTTGGTAATTCAGTTTAGTGTTAGTTTTCCTTCATCATGTATTTTTAGTTTTAATTTAGTTTTTATTTAACAAAGACATTTCTGTTTTATTTTTATATATATATTAGTTTCAGTTTTAGCAATTATGGTATGGTTAAAGAGCTACTATGGAGTTTATTTTTGTGTCACAATTAGACAGCACTGTACACTTAATGGGTTTGGATATGGGTTTAATGTTAGTGGAAGTTTATTACACTGCATGGTTTACTATCTGGTATTGTTTTTGTCTGATAAAACAAGCATAATCAAAACCAGATACTGAATATGAAAAATTGTATACAATTTTATAATTTTTAAAATATTTTCTATGTCAGTTATGCAAAACAAATTTGTGCTAACTTTTGGCACTTTTCACCTTTTCCTTTTCTTGCCCAGAATGGGCCAATTTGTGATGACATGTAGGTGAATTTTAAGGTTTTATGGTTTTATACTCTAAATGTCTGCAGCACATAGCATATCCTGCTCCAAGATAATGTGTTTAAAATTAATTCCTTCAAACTTGTATTACAAAATTTCCCATACTGGGCTTTGTTATTTTCCACCAGCCATATTGATCTGTGATTCCATCTCAAGCATATATAATTTATACACAGACTTTTGCCACCTGCTGGCCTGAAAAGATATAAAAAATCAGAAAATAGATTATACTGTGTTCTGACAGGTGTGATCATGAAAATCATGGGGACTTAAGAAGAACAAGGACTCTTAGGCCCCACCTAGCTGTATTAAGGGAAAGAAAGAATATATATATTTTCTAAACTTGTTTATCCAGAGTAGGATCGTAGGAAACCTGGAGCCTGGCCTGCAGGTTTTGATACAAGGCAGGAAAAATTCCTAGACAAGGTGCCAGCCTATTACAATAACACTATATATATATGCAATATATATGACATGGCTGATGTTAAGAACAAAAAGCAAATATTTCAATTATTTCTATTTTGAGAAAGAGATAAAGATTTAAAAGAGGGAGACAAATATTTTAAAACATAATTCTGACACTGGATTATTTTCACAATATCAGGTATTTTGAGCTGTGAATGTAAACTAAAAAAAAGATAAATATAGAATAAATACAAAAACTAAAGAAATAAACTGAACGTTATTCACTGATGATTTTTCTGTTCATACGGTAAATGTTTTGTTGACTAGCACATTCTGACTTCAGGTGTTTGAATTAAATCTTGATATAAAAGAAGCACAAAGAATTGCGGTAGCTCATCATAACACACATCAGACTCATGAAGACTAGAATTTAGCTTAGTGTGTGCTGCTGTACTAATTGCTGTATATACTGTATATTGGGCTCAGTCAGAATTACAGCTAATAATTCATAATTTATGAAAAAAGTGAAATTCTGTTAGGGATTATCTATATCTAATACTTCTCTCTTAAGCCCCAGAGATCCAGTGAACAGCAGCTTTGAAAGCTACAGAGCACATTCAAAGCAAAATCATCACCTTGGTATTCTTAACTAACACTAATCTACCATGCTGTCACTATCAGCTCATGAAGAACTATTATTATTGTCACACATTAAATCACTTTCTATTTCACAAGCTTTACACACCCATATTCAGCTTGCTCTGTCATCGCAAATGCTGTGTGAACACCTGCCCTCCGACACCAGTCGTTGTTTACTGGAAGAATATATGCAGGTAGCTTGTGGTGGATGACTTTCTGTTTTAGAGTTAAACGTTACAAGGGTTAAAAACTAAAGGCATGAATATTTATTCAAAAAATAAATATTATTAATATATTTTGATTTATTTCGGGACTCCTGTAGCTCAGGTTGGCCCTTCCGTAAGACTGGTTGTTACGAAAACTATAAATATTTTTAGTAAATTATTATTTTATTTCAGTTAGTCTTTTCAGCTACTTTAATAGTTTAATTTAGTTTTAGTTTTTCGGTTTTGTTATTTTATTTCAGTTTACAAAAATGTTTTTTTTTTATTAATGTTCAGTTTTCAGTTTTGATTTTAGTTTTCGTTAACTAAAATAACCTTAATGCCTACTGCAGATAAAAGATTTCCATCATTTTTAATCCCCGATCTTCACTTGCCCTTGGGTCACACACTGGTATAAGTATAGTGAGCCTAAGTTAACTAAACTATTAAACCAAACGCCTTCTGCTACCTTCCCCAAATCTTTAGTCCCATCATAAGAGACATGCTGGGCTTGCCAACTAGCTCCAATATTCCCACTGCCAGGTTTCACTAAGATATAAGATAAACAATCACCACCCACCTGTGTAAATGCTGTGCCACATACCCAATGTATGACCCTGACCTGCTGTGATGGAGCCAAAATAAATCACAGATCATTAGAAATACAGAAGAGGAACTCATGTTTAGTTGATGCCCTTAGCTTGGGATTCTGCTGTGCTTGGCTATTCCAAGAAGCCCCCCTTTGTAGCATATTTCTTTTAAATTTTTGCTGAAAAGCAATGAGGGCAAGAGGCTAGATTGAAACCAGAAATCCACAGGTTCAGTTCAACCCTGCCTACTCACTGTGCTCCTCTAAGCAAGTGGCTTCAAGTACAAAAAAAAAACAGAAAAGTGCTACATAAACCTGGATGGGTTGGAAAACAGACAGATGATAAACACTTTTAAATTGTCCTATTCATCTGTGCACTGAATCTCAAACAGTTAATGCACTGTTTTGATAAATCTGAAATATCAGACTTCACTTTTTCACTTTTCACTGGTGCACAACATAGAAATAAATCTAGAGAGACTTGCTACTGCATGCAGGTGGTAAAAGTCAACCGTTTTTGCCTCTACTCTTAGGGGACAGTGGCTAAACTGTAGACAGTGCCACTTCCTCCCAGGAAGCCTTCAGCACTGGGAGATTTCTACTTAAGCTCATCTTTATCTAATGGCACTAAATGTTTACAAATGAATAACTATGACATTCATCAAACAATGTGTCATTATTTAGCTGGCAGTACCTTTTCTTCCATTAAGATAAACTTGGGAGTAATGAGTATAGGCAAGCTCCTTTAAATGCACTGTTAGTTATTGATGGTAAGCCCAGCGAAAAATTAGTTCAAGCTAAAACCACAGCTGAATTAAGCCTGTGCTGTTCATTTTGCTCACATCTGAATTCCATTATTAACCAGAATACCTTCCCTCTAATCATGTGTTTTCTTTAATAAAAGGCCTCTGTGACTATGAAAGGAACTATGCAAGGTAAAGGATAATAGACAAATTTTAAAAATGTCAGTAAAGGTTCTAAAAACCCCATTGTTTTGTGGTAAACTTAAACAAACATGGTAAACTTAAACAAACAGAATGCTACATGGGAAAGAAAATCCGAACACATTTCTCCAGTTTTGATGTCACTACACTGGTTACCTGTGTCTTTCATAATTGACTTTAAAATTCTACTTATGGCTTATAAAGCCTTAAATAATCTCGCTCCATCTTATATATCGGAATGTCTGACACCTTATATTCCAAATCGTAACCTTAGACCCTTAAAGGAGTGTCTCCTTAGAATCCCAAAAGCTAAACTTAAAAGAAGTGGTGAGGTGGCCTTCTGCTGTTATGCACCTAAAATCTGGAATAGCCTGCCAATAGGAATTCGCCAGGCTAATACAGTAGAGCACTTTAAAACACTGCTGAAAACACATTACTTTAACATGGCCTTTTTATAACTTCACTTTAACTTAATCCTGATACTATGAGAGTAACTATTCATGGTGGCTCTAAAATCCGTACTGACTCCTTCTCTCTTCTGTTTCTTTTTCCGGTTTCTTTGTGCTGGCGGCCTGCGCCACCACCACCTACTCAAAGCATCATGATGCTCCAACTTTGATGGACTAAAAGCTAGAAGTCTACGTGACCATCATCATCAAGTCCTTCCGTAAGAACCCTAAATACAAAGAGGACTGTTTCGTTTATGTTAGGTAGAATGCCCAGAGGGGACTGGACGGTCTCATGGTCTGGAATCCCTGTAGATTTTATTTTATTCTCGAGCCGCCTGGAGTTTTTTTTTTTTTCTGTAAAACCTGGCCATCTAGCCTTACCCTTATTCTATGTTAATTAATGTTGACTTATTTTCTTTTCTTACTGTGTCTTTTATTTTTCTGTTCTTCATTATGTAAAACACTTTGAGCTACAAGGTACAATACAAGAACCAATTACGGACAGGGTGCCAGTCTATTGAAGGATCCTCTCACATATACAGTACATCCAAGACCAATTTGGAAACACCAAATAACCCAACGTGAATGTTTTTGGGATGCAGATGGAAAACCACAAAGACAATAATTAGACTCATGATTCTAAGGCAGACTTGTGAGGTGAGGTTTGTGAGGTGGCAGTACTACCCACTGTACCACTGCTACTGGTAACCATTTACATACAATGAATCTGTATTAATCTGTATTGAGATTATTGACCTAAAATTGTGGAACATCACTAAATTCAGTTATCCCATCCAGAATTAAAACAGAAAATGTACATCTCAAGAGCTAAAGTCTCCAATTAGGTCTTTTTAGACAATACAAGTCCAGAAAAACAAAATGGCAGAGCTCATTAAAACAAACAATGAAAATGTGAATGACATTATATCATCAAAACAATAGCAAAAAACAAAGAAAAAATGTATAAAAAAAGAGCTCTATTTGCATAAACCTGACATAAATGTTGAGGACGTTAATGAGGCAGAGTAATAGAGAACTGAAAGTAGGTGTTCCCTGGCCTACATAAGTGGGTAGAACTGGGGCTTAGTCCTTTAGAAAAGTTAAACCAGTAGAAGAAATAACAAGACAAAAATGCTGAATAATGAAGAACATGGTGGAGACCAGCTCAAGCTTATGACTGGCACTTGAAAGTAAGAATTACACTGTAATCTGTACACATGACTATAACCTTATGCAACTGGGGATAGGAATGGTGTGGAGTCATGGAGAACTGGGAGGATCAGTGCTCAAGTCTAGATAAGTGGGAAAGCCAAGAGGGTTTAGATCTATAAAGAGAGCGGAAAAGAGCAGAAAGCCACTTGATAATGAATAATAATAATAATAATAATAATAATAATAATAATAATAATAATAATATAATGAAGAACTATTAGTAATGGGGTTCAAAATTCCATAACAGTGGTAGGGTCCAGACCTTGCACAGCCAGAAAGAGTGGAATTCAGGATTACATAAGTGGAGGAAAGGAGTTTGGAGGGCTGAGTTCTGTGCAATATGAAGGAATGGAGATCAGATTTACACAAATATGCTGGGGCCTATGACATACAGAGTAACAGGAGATTGTAGGGATTTAGTCCAACATATCTAAGAAACAGAGAAACTGGGGGCTGAGTCACACAGAAATGGAAATCATGGGGGAACAGTTCTACATAATTGAGGTAAAGGGGCTGAATCTTATAGAAAAGAGACGCAAGATCTTTTAATATTGAACTATAGATACTACTAGCTGTTTTACCTGTGTTAGCTTTGGGTCTCATTTATAGCACTGTTAGTTAATCAGTTGTATCAGAAGTATTTCATAACTAAGTACTTTCTTTACATAATATTTGCTTTTTTACCAGGGTTTAATATAAATAACTCACTTGAGCTGCTTACTGTTGAACATGCTACACACGGTCCTCTGTGATGCTGATGTTAAAGAGACTGCAACAAAACTCTGCATTAAAGCGGTATTCAGTAATATTGCAATTCTGATTCAATCAAAGCTAAAAATCGCGAGTCTCTAATAGCATTGAAGCCTAAATTTAGTACTGGCTAATTATACAGTGGGTTTGAAAAAATGTCTACCAACAGAAAAACAAAAGGTTCCAATTACTTTTACTCAATCAAAAGCACTGCTCTTTTCTTATTATAATCTAAAAAACATCATCTGCATCAGCTGTAGAAAAAATGCATTTCATTCTGTTCAATCATGGCTTGGCTCCAATGCTGAATATGCATTTTTTTTTCTTTTTCTTATTTCCTGTTTGTTATTTATTTAAGTTTACAAAATGCTTAATGCTTTTGGTTGATTGGTATTGCAAACTCAAGGATGATAAGCAGTTGGACAACAGCCACTGCAGGGCTATGCTCTGATAAATTAGTAGTGTTTGTTATCAGTTTATCTCAGATTTATTGTCACATATGACAAATCCTGGGTCTACCAAAGCTATTGACAACATTGCTCAATATTTTTCCCCATTTCTAACTGTACTCGTTCCACCAAGGAGGCCCCTCCTCCTACTCCTTCAAATCTCTCTGCAAATGCTGTTTGTGGATCATCAAGGAATTTCAAAAGTTTAAATTGAGTCCCAAGGACACAAAGGTTGATAAACACTGCTTTATGATAATCTGTAATCCAGCGAGACAATAAAATTGGCACTTTTGGCACTTTTATCGATTCTCTTATTTAAACTTTGTGAGCACTAATGAAATCAACTGCAGTCATGCACTGGTTAATGGGAACTGTAGTTCCCACTTCAGCATTTGAACAAGAACGCATATAAGATGATGGAGGTGGGTAATTAATATGTATTAAACACCGTTCTTACTGGATTGGATGCACGAAATTGACTACAGTCACAGCCACAGTGCCTGGCAACAGCTTGGTAAAAGTGCCTTCTTTGAGCTCTGCTGAACTTTGTTCCTTTCATTTTGCTTCTGCAGACAGCCTTCAATTGCATAAACTTGATATGCCCCATTTGTCCTTGTGATTGCTGTCAGTGTTGTTGTGAAATGGAGGGCACAGTGTGTTAGAACATCACTAGAGCACTTTTAACAACAAATATAAGCAAATAAAGCAAGTGCCAGCAAATCTTCTTTTTCCACAACATCACCAAACTTCAATCAAATCTGTCAAGGCATAGCTGAGATTTTGGAATATTTAATTTTTCAATTGTAGGGGGATTTTTACCCTTGTATATTGTTATATGCCCTAGATGTACAGTTCCATCCTGCCAAATTTCAGCAATTTAGCTAAATGGAAGACGTTGCTTTTCTTGATGAGTGTAAATATATATATATTTACAAGTAATGTGGCCAGGGCTGGCAACAAGGCTCAATCCCCACAAGGAGTACAAAAGTGTATACACCTGATGAGCCCCAATTAGGGCAAAACACAAGTCGTGTACTGTATGCATTATTTGGCAGATATTATATACAGTATCATGTCTATGATCTGCTTCTCACAACTGAAAGGACGTGGTATTGCCAGGTAGGTAACCACTCAAATACCAGATTGAGATTAAACCTATGCAGTCATAAATACAAAATATAACATGAATAGCCCTTTCGGTCTTATCGGAAGTGACTCTTATTGGGTCACATTGTCAAAGCTCCATCTTCAATGCAGTCCTGGTCCAAATGAGATGGATTCTTGTAGCTTTTATGCTATTACGTGGGGTTATTTGAAACTGAAGGGGCCTCTTCTCTTTACTATGGAGGAGAAAAAAGACGCCTCCCTCTTGCCCAGGCAATGAATTGCATTCCTTGGATGAGAGCTAAAGGTGTCCCTCTGATACGCATGCATGACAATATATATATGGATTTTTTCTGCAGTACCATAAGGAAGTACTCTATAAATTAGCCTGGTATGAAATGGAGCACCACAAAATGACTGCTTGCATGTAGGTGCTGGATGAATGTCAATAGCCCACACCGAAAGAGGATTTCTTTAAGTGGCATCCTAAGCTCTTTTGTAAAGCTTTGCTCTCCATTTCCATATCTTTAAGGAGACACCCCAATATCTTCATGGACATATAAGCTTGCCACTTTTTATGTAGAGTATCAGTAAGACTGCAGCTTCTGAAAACTCTGAAGTAGCATGAATTTCCAAATGCTTTTTTGTTTTTTTTTTTTACGCCTGAGTGAATGTGAGATGAATCTCTGAGCCATTTAGCCAGCATGGTGATTTGGTGGCTTAGGGTTGGTCAACTTTACTGTATATGCACTGGAGCCAAATCAGCCATTAGTTTTTCACTCTAGCAACTGGCCTCTAGCAAGAATACATACAACACTGGATTCCAGTGTAATGGGTGAAGCCCAGCCAACCCGGTAAGCGAGGGATTGACAGCATGCACTTCAATGCAAGGAAAAACTCAGGTTAAGGATTAGCAGAAACCTGGGAAACACAGGCACCCTGACCCACTGACTACTTTGTTTAAATCCTACTTACCAGGCACACAAAGCTGCTTGGTTAAATGGCTTAGCAAGTGCACCTCAGAGGCATGCCAGCACTGTAAATGGCTTAAACAACTGTTTATGCACAAGATACCTTGCATCACCTTGCATTTTTTTTTATCTGTGCTAAATTTCACCTTATTATTTTTACTGAGAAGTTGTATTTCTTTGGGGCTCTTAGTGTTTACAACAACACTTATTTCTATTGTACGTTTCAGAAACAGAAATGTTGTTTAAAGTGCTTTACAGGATGTCAAAGAAATATTTGCAAGCAAAAAAGAAATTAAATTAGATTAAAAATTAATTAACAACATACAAACAATTACATATAATAAATATATAACTAACAGAGAAGAAGTGTGCTCATACATAGAATCCGGTATTAAGTCTCTAAAGATGAGTCAGATGATAAGGTCAGATAGCCGGGAGGTGAGGATAAAAAAATAAACTCCAGTTAAGAGAGAGAGAGAGGTTAGGAGCACACAGTGATACAGCACACTGCAGCACCCACCACATGACAAACCAACTCAGGATCCCAGAGTGACACCTCAGCACCACACTAGTTCAGATGGAATGGAACAGTGTGAGTTTTTTTATGGTGGCTCGAGTGCCAACTCTGCCACCAACCTCCAGGTGTTTTCCTGCACCAGTTAAGCCAGAGAAATAAACCAAGCCTGTAGGGCTTTCAATCTTTCAAGGCCAACAAATGACCCAGTCTCCATGGGCATTCTACCTAACATAAATGTTCTTAAGTAGTTCCTTATTTTTTATTTTAGGCTTTGTCTTGGAGGAGATTATCTTTTCCACCCATCCATTCCTCAGCCTCCACACATCAATTCATTCATTTTCAAACCTGCCTAATTTAAATTTAGAGTCATTAGGGCTACAACAGGCACAGGGCAGGATCCATCACATGGCACTCAAACATGGGCAATTAATCTAGTGCACAGGCCTGAAGTAAATTCACAGAAACTGTGACTGAGCTGGTGGAGAGGCTGATCCACAGACCAATCCTAATAGTATGATTTTCATATAAATTAAGCTGCTCTAAAAAAGTTTTGGGGTCTTTCACTTTTGTGTGGAGTACCCTTTCTATTGTGGATCTCACTTTTCTCAGTTCATCAAAGAAGTAAATCACAATAACATGGAGTGCAAGGCAGAAACCAACTACTGATGGAACATTAGTCCACTTACTGACACACAGGTAATAACTTACCTAAATGAACATCTTGGGATATGTGAGGACACTCGGCTAAGAATAGAATTGTAGGCATTTTTATTTCCAAATGATGCCTGATGAGGCCCTGGCTTTTCATGCGCTTGTAAAGGAATAGGAAGGATCAGTTAATGGCGAAACTGTTAAACTGAGGGCGACACAGTGGTCAATACTGCTGTCATATAGCTCCAGGAATGTGAGTTCAATTCCCAGCCAGACACTGTCTTTGTGGGGACTGTGAGTCCACATACTGTACTTTTGTTTTACTTTTACATAATATAGACGTTCACATTCTAATATGGACTGATATGACTAAGATTGGGAGTCTATGATTAACTGTCATCCCAACCACAGTGGATTCCCTCTTTATGTCCAGTGCTAACAGGATAGACTCTGACTGTAATTGACTATGGGACTTTTCACAGTAGACAGACTGTGTCATTTCGACTTTCTGAATTATTAATCTACCTGCTCAACTACCTGTGTAGAGTTTGCTTGTGATATATATGCCTGCCTGAGTACCCTGGTCCCCCACAAACCTTATCCCTAAGTATCAGATTCAATGGAGGCTTTAAAGCTGGCCTCTAGTGGGTATGTACCATGCAGAGAATGACGCACTGTACAAATTTGGTCCTAAACTATAACCGATGATTGGATAGCTATCTTGCAAATGAAGGGGAAGGAAAGAAAGAAGGAGGGAAAGTTGGTACAGAAAGCAGATTGATAATTACATTACTTTCATGTTAAAGTTGTACAGGGTGTGAGGTGGAATTTATTTGTAATGCTGTTTGCAGCTGTGTTTATTTTTTCAGTCTGACAGCAAAATAAAGGAGTTCTTCTTAGTTATGGAGGTAGCAGATGACTGCCCTCAGAATGACCGAGTTTAAGGCGTAGTTGCCAAGGAACCAAATCAGTCCAAAAAAGATTCAAAGTCCCTAGACCACCTTTCATGTCGCCACACTATTGATCTTATTCACTTCATCCATGGCCAGTTAAAAAAGAAGTCTGAAATGGCTCCTTGTTCAGAGTCTGTGTAAAAACAAGCAACCAGTCACAGATGCACACAGACATGTAAACATACTTGTGGGCATCTGCACCAAGCACTGGAAAAATGTGCTGCTCCTGTACTCACCCCTGAATAAAATGGTAGGGTGCTTTAAAGAATAAGGTTTGGGACTGTAATGAAGAAGGATGCCAGTGCAAGCCTCATAACCAGCTTATGGTGTGACACTGAACAAGAAATCCAAGGAAGGAAACAGCTGGAAAAATATGGAGATAACAATCTCACTGCCCATATGTATTTCCTGCAACATCCTACAGACCTGAACATAAGGCTTAGTGGCACAGTACTGCATAGTCTGAGTGTACCTTAGAATGAACTGGCATTTTGTTAAAGGTTGGTGTCCACCTTGTAGCTAATAATGCCTGGCTAGGTTCTGGGTCTCATACAACCCTAAAATTGCATTACGTGGGCTTGAAAATGGATTAATGAATGAAAATAGTAAAGAAATCCTTGTAGAGCTGAGTGACTAAGGTGCTGAAGCTAGCTAGTTCCTGCCTTTTTGAGATAGGCTTCAGCTCTCTGCACCTTAATGCTGGATTAATCAGGTGTAAAAATGCATTGACAGATTTCAAAATGGTAAAGCAACGATGCTTAGAACCAACTGTTTGAGGAACTGGACTGTTCTTGCATGTGGTGGTGTGGGATAGGCTGCAGTTTTCTATGTCTCTAAAAATAGATTCAAGTAAACAGATAGATTAAATCTTCTGTCTTTATTTCCTCACTAATCTTGAAAAATGCCACACTGGGCGCACATTCAAACAATCTCCAATCAATTTTTATACAGCACCATTCATAATGAGCACAACTGATTAGCCATTCACGGTGAGTGGTCCTCAAAGAAAAGAAACATACCATGGACATATAGTGTTGAGCACTTTGCTCTTGCAGCCTCTCACTTTACAGTTCACATGAATCCAGAGCTGAGAATAAAAACCTCTGCAGTGAAGCAGCTCTACATTAATGTTAACTAAGTGCCATCAGCTTCTTTTTGCCTTTCCATCCGTATATCAAAAATGACAGCTACACACAACTGCACATGTAGAAGCACACACAAACACACACGCACACGTACACGCACACAGAGTCCAACTCACCAACTGCAGAAGAGGCACATCCCACTTAGTAACAAGACAGTACACCCGAGTGGAACTTAACTGATCCTGATGTGGTAAGGCACCTGAATGTCTACCAGTAATAATCCACTGCAAGTCAGGAGTCTGCCTGAGCGCACAAGAAGCAGTGAAGAGGGTATAGTGTGGAAAGAATGCCAGTAAGCTCTTTTATAAAAAGGCTCACAGAACACGAGTCCAGGTATCATTTATCATGCTTCCCCTGGGTTGTTGGAGGAAACACCATTCAGTCGCTCCACTATAATGACAGGTAAATAAATAAAAAGATGTATACAATCCCCCAAACAGGCATCCTAACTCATCCCGAAGGAGATGGTGGTTAGAGGTCGAAGACAGAAGCATGAGAAAGGCTGTGAAAATGGGGCCGCATATGCTATGGTCTGCTGCCATATCGGGGCTCTTAGTCTTTAGAATAGGAAAAGGAATGAATGAATGATAAGGCCGAGACCTCTCGCGCCCCTGTGTGTGTCTGTCTGTCTCTCTCTCTCTCTCTCTCGCACGCGCCTGTGTGTGCCTCTCTCTCTCTCGCGCGCGCCTGTGTGCGTGTGTGTCGCTCTCGCTCTCTGGCTCGCTCGCTGCACAGGGACAGACTGAACAAGTGCAGAAATCATCGGCGTGCACAAACCGAAAGGGAAACTGGCTTGTTCGTATACCGAGTGTGTGGTCGTGGACAGAGGCAACAGTTTGGCGAACTTTTTGGTCGTAAACCGATTTGTACGTGTTCCGAGACATTCGTGAACCAAGGTTCCACTGTAGCAGGTTGGATGATGACTGACTGACTGTGTATGTCTTGCATTTGCGATGTCCATAAATAAAGTGCAAGGACAATCAGTTAAAGTTACTGGAGTTTATCTGAAAGAACAGTACTTTTCACACGGCCAGCTATAAGTTGCCTGTTCCAGAGTAGAATCAGGAAAGAATTTATGTTGCTCCTAATAGCAGAATGAAAAACATTGTGTATCATAAGGCACTCTAAATGATTCATAGCAATTATAATCTGTTATTCATTAATAATGGCAATTTGACTTTGAGCAGAATTCGAATAATAAATTAATTGCCAAATATTAAATTGAAACTGTTTCACTTTTTTCCAACTTGAGCAACACCCCTGGCTCCGGTAGGCTTCTCCAAACAGCAACTTGGGGTCCCCAGCGACCAGGGCACCCACGCTGTGGAATACACGTTCCAAGTCCTGACTCCTGCTGCCTTTCGTGGCCTTACGCGGCGAGACATCCACCTTCCGGACACTCCCACTCTTCACAATAAACTCAGCAGGAGCGACCACTACGATTGCTCCCCGGGTGTCGGCCAAACACCCAGGCGCCCTGTTCAGCTGCACGCGAGCCTGCACTCACTCGTTCCCCTGCACCGGCTTTCTCTTCCTGCTTCCTGCCTTCTCCTGCAACCTCCAGTTCTTTCCTGTTTTTTTATCCTTTTTTTCCTCTAGTTGACTCGTGCTTCTATTTATGAAGAGAACGTGGCAGTCGTGGCAATCAGCAACTCCTGGGAACAATTAAGGATGCGGACCATTTCTCACCTGTGCACTTAGGTGAGAAACGCCCACATCACAAACTCCTCAGGAACCGCTTCAGCCACACACCACCACGCCCCCTCGCTAAGCTGCGAGTGCAGGGATTATTGATTTTAAAAGTGGCCCTTTTAATGGGAGCTGTGGACCCACTATACCACATTGCCTCTATAATGTCAGGTGAAAAAATTCGAGCAGTGAATCAACATCAAATTTCTCTCAAAATGAAACAAAACGGCTACAGAAACTTATGAAATAATAAAAACAGTGTACGGTGATAACAGCTTGTCTTGCACACATGTTTTTGAGTGGCACAAACTTTTCAAGGAGGGACAAGAAAATGTGGAAGACATTCAATGCACAGGTCGCCCACTCTTGACTCAGAAGGATGAAAACATCAAAACTGTGAATCAGATTGTTCAAAATGATCGCACTACTTTTTCTGTAAAGCTGTTTTTGACTGGCAAAAACATTCCTGTCCTCGATTATCCTTCCTATTCGCCCGATTTAGCTCCCTGTGATTTTCACTTGCTCCTGAAAATCAAAAGTGGAGGCTCTGAGGCGAGGGATCTGCACTGGCAATCGGAAGGTTGCCAGTTCGAATCTCGGAAATCCCAAGAGGGACTCCTTGAGCAAGGCCCTTATCCTGCAATTGCTGAGTGTTCTGAGTAGTGAGAAAAGCGCTATATAAATGCAAAGAATTATTATTATTAAAAGTGACCTGAAGGGAACACATTTTTCTTCAATGTATGTAGTGAAGACAGAAACGGCAAGCTTGTTGAAGTGCCTAAAGCAAGAAGACTTCCAGCACTGTTTCAATCAATAAAAGATATGTACAGAGCGATGCAGAGATCGGGAGGTAGAGTATATAGAAGGTGACGATGTTTAGAATGCTGTAATTCATCAATAAATATTTTTTATTTTTTACCAATGTGGTTGTGTCTCACCTCATATATATACCTTTTTTAATGCAAACGCTCACAGTAATCTCTTTAAAATCAATCCACCCTGTCATACAGTGCTGTACATTAAGTCACAGGATTCCAGTTTACTTAAGAACTACAGACATTCTTGTCTGTGCCACAAGAGGTCATTGTCCAGCCTGGCACATTGAAGTGACCAAACATGTCAGAGAGGAGTTTTGTCACATGTTTGTCACAAGTGATGCTCTCAGGCTTCCCTCTATTATCTGCCTGATTGGCACCATCTCTTGGTCTCTTTTGTTCTCTGGAGACCTTGAAAAGTTCTTAAAGCTGAGTCCCTTTACCAACTGATACATGGACAGAAGGTGTCCAATCAGTTTTTAAAATACTAGACCGCTTTGGTTAAAAGACCCCTATGTACATTCCCCAAAACCCCCATTGCATCTACATGTACACAGCCTTGAGGGTGACTAAACCCACTGCTCAGGTTCCATCATGAATAAACTGACTAGTGTTAAACCCTGCACATGCCTGGCTGCTTGCAAGGTACATTATCCTAAGCAGGAAGTCCTCATTAGGATTTCTCAGTAAAGCACTCTCAGTTATAGCATCTTTTATTTGACATTAGCTGGTATCTGATATATATAGACCAGCCTAATGAAGGCTATACTACTGCCCACTTATGGACAGAGGTGGGAAGTAACGAGTTACATTTACTGAAGTAACTTTTTAAAAAAATTGTACTTCTAAGAGTAGTTTTACTGCACCATACTTTTTACTTGAGTACATTTGTGAAGAAGAAACGCTACTCTTACTCCGCTACATTGGGCAACACTCAGCTCGTTACTTTTTTCCATTTATACATTAAACTATATTTTTGCCAGAGAAGTCGCCAGTGGATCTACTGCATGGCTGTTTCACCAATCAAACGCAGCAACAATAATCACATGACTACGTTTCACCAATCAGACTTAGCAACAATAATCACATGACTCTGTTTCACCAATCAGATGTAGCCATGCAGTCACATGACCACACACAATTTTCCTGCGTCTGCAACTTGCGAGAGACTTAGTCATGCGGGGCTCCTGTTCACTGCTAAACAGTCACAGCTTCACTACAAGAACCTTCAAAAGCTTAACCATCACTTCACTGTGAAGAACAAGCACATTTTAACCAAACATGCACAGACAGTCATGGTAAAGTGAGACTTCTTGTACGTGCACAAGCTGCCTTGTTCTAATGTTATTTTCTATCAGCTGTGCTATTTGGAGGGCAAGTGTGTGATGATGCCAGTCACCTACAGACTCCCTCTTTCCCACATTGGAGTCTGCTGAACCCACACCATTGATGAGCTGACATATGAGGATAATTCACTTATGAGGCCAGAGGATGGTGGAAAAAGTGCTCAAGTGTTTTTATTAAAAACCAGTCAAATCAAAAGTAAAATCAACAAAAGTGTCAATGGTGCAGTGTTCTAAAAAACAGTACATATATAAATCCATAAAAATCATTGTGAAAAGTAAGGATAAAAAAATCAATAAATAAATCAGTTAAAAATCCAAGGTTAAAATGCAGACTAACTCCTCCTGATCTTAGCCCACCTCCTTCTCATTCTCCTGGCTCACCCATTGCTCGCGTAGCTGGCGGAGAATCAGAAGCCACAAGCTCTTTTCTTTTCTCCTTTTCTTTTATTCCCCCTTCTATTTTTTGTGCTGACCTGTATATATACACTCCCGTCTCCGTGGGCCTTAATCACACGCCGCAGGAAGCCAATGAAGCAACTGAGAACGATTGCATCCGCACGTGTAGGTGCTACTCGCTCCAACTACCTCATTAACTCCACCCGGTCATGCAGTTGCGCCCATGGAGAGTGACACGGCTATATGGATTTGAAACTGGCCTTTTTTTTTTTTTTTTTGAAGGCGCGGACCTGCTATACTACAAAGTGAATATACAGTATTATACTGTCAGTGT
>NC_053156.1:52499290-52517100 GCF_016835505.1 Polypterus senegalus
GAAGATACTGACACTCCTCTAAAAAATGCCGCTTTATTGCGGTGCTCGCATATTTAAAAGCACACGTATTGATTTTTGATTGTTGCTTTAATCTCCCTCTCTCTCTCTGACGCTCTCTCGCCTGACGGAAGAGATGTGAGCAGAGGGGCTGTTTGCACAGAGGCTGTTTGCTTAGAAGATACTAACGCTCCTCTAAAAATGCCGCAAACTTAAAAGCACAAGTATTGATTTTTGATTGTTTGCTTTTCTTTGCGGCTCTCTCTCTCTCCCTCTGAAATTCTCTGCTCCTGAAGAGAAGAAGATCTATTTGCATTCTTTTAATTGTGAGAAAGAACTGTCATCTCTGTCTTGTCCTGGAGGACAGTTTAAACTTTGACTAAAGGGTGTTATTTCATGTCTAGAGGGCTGTAATAATGTTAACAGTGTGGGAGAGTTTATAAGGGCTTAAAATATATAAAAATAACTACACAAACATATGGTTTCTACTTGCTGGATTTTCGCTCATCGCGGGGTTCTGGAACGCAACCCCGCGATCGAGGAGGGATTACTGTATTCAGAAATATTCCAACGCCGTCTTTATATACTCAGGTTTTGACTTTATATATTTGGGAATGACTTTACATATTCAAGTTTTGACTTTATATATTCAGAAACAAGTTTTGACTTTATGTATACCGGCGCTGACTTTATATATTCAAGTTTTGACTTTATTTATTCCAACAGTGACTTTATATAATCAAGGTTTGACTTTATATATTCAGGAATGACTTTATATATAAAGGTTTTGACTTTATATAGTTAAATGTAGTCATCATTGCATAACTTTTTCTTTACCATAGAAATTTAAAGACTAAATTCAACTTCCATTCCTAACAAAGATATTTCTGGCTACTAAATAGAACCTACTTATATCCAAATTCGAGCTATTGAGCTGTCGCCTGCCTGCCTGAATAAGTCACCCTTGCTTAGTTTACTTTTTACCGTTCATTTAATCATGGCTAAATTATAAAATAGAAGGAGGATTACACTGAGTATGGCTTTACCAAAACAATTATTGATGGTGAATCAATTATTCATAAAGCTTCAATTGGTGATCTGTTTTATGTGTTAACCTCATATTTTTTCATACTTCTTTTCAAACCAAGAGTGCGAGGGTAAAATGAATCGGGAAGGGCTGATCAATGTAATCGTGTACCACAAAATCATGCATTGACAGAAGTTTCCCTTTGCTTGGAATGGAAAGTGTGATTAAATGCGTTATTTTTAACGATTATGGAGTACTTCTCAGCTGTGCTTGTGCTAAGAAAGGAAATATTTTAAAAATAACGTAACACGATTGTAAATGTAACCTTTTGTAAGTAGTGCCTTGAGAATTCAGAGTGTGAAGAAACTGTAGAGACAGCGTGTGTATTAACTTGTGGATTTTTCTGTGAGTATTTGGTGGCAGCGTCACAAAGTTGCTTCTGGAAGACTGCGTTAGCTGTGGAGCTCAGCTCAGAGCGAAATGAGGTGAATGGGAGGGAGATGATGGCGTGACTCTCCCACCGCTTTAACTGTCAATCCCCACAAAGACAGTCTCGGAATTTGCATAAGCACAGCCCTTCACCAGTAATTTTAACTTAGTTACAAAGTGATCAAAACTCTCATTTATATCCTGCGTCCTCTCATTAAACTTGTATCCCGTATTAGCCGTGGGCATGACAAACGCCAGCGCAGCATGTCTATGAAGCCTAGACAGTTGTCAAGTATTGATCCTCATTTTCCAATTACACATACATTGTAAATTAGTTTACACATGTCATTTTGAACAAAACCACACACACTAATATTATGAGTTCAGTCAATTTAAAAAGACCAGCTTTGCGCATAGTCTTCCATGTGGTTGGTTTGTTTCGATTCACTTCCATATTTATGTAATAAATTACACAAGTAATTAGCAAAACATGTCTTTGCCTATTAGAAAAATAGGACCAGGAAAATGAGATAAATGAGTATTTACAGATCCCTTTTCTTGTCACAAACATGTCGGAAAAACAAAACATCCGGACCAATAACCAAAAGCTTTCTTGGCGATGGGCGTTTATTTGGTAAGTTTTAAGCTTTTCCTCTGTGCTCTAAATCCTTCACTGCAAAGTGCCAGATCAAGCAAGATACTATATATATATATATATATATATATATATATATATATATATATATATATATATATATATATATATATATATATATATATATATATATATATATATATATTTTTTTTTAAAGAAAGAACTTAATATTAAACACAATTATGCATGGAAAATGCATATATAGTATGAAGAAAACTTCAACTTGAAAAATTCCAAACATTTCCTTTAACAAATACATAACTAGACAGCTGTACAGCACTTTAAAATCAAAATAATCTTTGCAACTTTCTTTATCTAAACTGCTTGAGGGTCTAATCTAGTTTATTATGAAAAACAATGGAAAAACTGCAACAAATATTTGGTTAGCAGCAGTCTGTAACTGTACACTGAAAAGGGCAAGCCATATGATTCCAACTAATGATTAAATGCATTGTGTGGTATCATAAAAAAACATATTGATCATGCAGGCCAGAGCTTATTTCACATTTGAAAGATACCGTTGGGTGTGACAAAACTCAATTTTAAATAATCAACTCAGTGTGCAGGCTTGAATGGGTGTGGGAGTATGCAGGCAGGTGCTGCTTCAGGACTGATTGGGGCATTTGGCTGATCATGTATTCACATGCAAATGTAAGTGGGTCAGTCAGCTGCCTCATTCAAACCTTGAAGTGGCAGTATAAGAGGAGCCTGCATGTTAGAAGGAGGGATCAAAAGACAGAATCAGATCAGAACAAGGTAAGACTGCGAGACAGCATAGTATCGGTGCCTGTACACCACTAGCAGTTGGTAGCCCTGTGTAAGGACAAACAGTCGCTGCTCTAGGGGCAGATTGTCCTGCTCATTTAATGGAGCAGCGAATTCAATGGTGGTGAAGTCCTTCGTAGGGATCTGAGAGACGCCAGGAGCGCGAAAAGGTAGATGGGAGGACAGCTGACCCTATGCGGTCTGATGGATGTTGACTTAGGCAGCCAAAATGGGAGTCGATAAGGACGACCACAACTGCTGGAGTCCTCACCGGCTGAGCAACCTGTGGGTGAGCTGGGGAGACAGAGAGGACCTTACACTGAGCTTAGGCAAAATTAGGAGAAAAATAAAGAACCTGATGACTGTGCTTAAAACCCGTTTTATGTTAGGATTATTTGTTTTTTTTTAACTCAGGGATTACTGAGTGCTTCATAGATCTTCTTATTAGTATTGTATACTTTTTTTTTTTTTTGCACTGCACCATTGGACATTGAAGCAACCAGAAGCTAAAAGCCCACCCGGACCCTCACAGAGTTGTCCTCCACAATGCTGCAGGCTTTGCAGATGCAACAATTAATAAAGACAGAGAGGTCCCAATGATTTATTCTGCTGCATGCACTATCCACTGCAGAACCATGCGGTCAGAGACACTGCAAATTCCAAAGCAGATGGCAATGCAGCTGGTCAGAACACTCTCGATGGTACCACTATAGAATGGGGGAAGAGGTAGGCTCACCAAAAAAAGTGGACACATAACTTCAACTTTTTGGCTACGGAAGTGGTTTGAATTGACCAAGTAAGATCAGCTGCTAGGTGCACATCAGCAAAATTTGGCGCTCTTGTGATGCCTAAGAATCCAGCTATAGCATCAGCTTATGAAAGTTAAAGTAAGCAAGCTCCCAAGAACTTCAAACATCACTCTAGCATAGGCCATTCTGCAAAGTACAGAGCCTGACTAAATGTTAGCCATGCCCACCAGGTTTAACTGAAGCAGAGAGCTATTTAAAACACATCTATCACAATACAATCGTAGAAATCTTTATTCGAGTTAGGTGTTATGGTGTTCGAAATAACTGTGAACTTGACATGAACCATAGTGTAGAACCCTAAACTAAAAGCTACATCAACTGAGAAAATAGTCAATCATAAGGTTTAGAAATTTTGTTTACTCACCATGATGTAAAATTGGTCGGTCTGACCATTCTATCAAAATCTGTAAGCTCTTGCACAGTTTTATTACAGGCTTCAATGTTCAGATACTTAAAAATATGAACTTTGCCCTTTGTACACACCTGAAGAGAAAGAAAAAAATCAGACTTTTATTCAGTGGTAGCCTTATTAGTCCACTCTGGAAAAATGATAAAATATAAAAAGCCACACTACTGAACTGAATTTTTCCAATATCAAATATGTATTATTTATAAATGCAATTCATACTTAATGTGAAATTTTGAGACTACTGAAAGAACTGAAATTCTTAAATCCTGAGATTAACAAAACTAACCTGTGCTGGAGGAGATTGAAGTGGGTTGTTATCTAAAATGATCGCTTGGAGATGTCGAAGATGTCGGTAACACACAGGGATTCTAGTCACACGATTACAAGAGAAGTCTAGTCGAACCAATGGAAGTTCAGACAGCTCTGTCAAAAATACATGAAAAATAAAACAGAATTTTAGAAAAATGAAGCAATGCTATAATGAGTGAGGAAATCAAATTAGAAAAAATATCCCTATACACATTTAGGACTACTAATAATAAAATTAAGTAACAGAGAGAAGAAAAAAAATTATAGTGGGATTTGAAAGAGTGATTATTTCTGAAATTTCCCACTCAAAATCATACTTCATAATTAAATGAAGTACACTAACATTACCTTCAGGTAGGATAGATATCTGGTTACGGCGAACATTAAGATCTCGTAAAGACTCCAGACTACCCAGCTGAGGTGGAAGTGACTGGATTTCATTACAGCTCACATCCTTTAGGAAAAAGAAGATCAACAGTAAACTGACAAGAAACAGAAAAAACCTTGCCCAAGCCAGTGTTAGATAAAAACTATACACATAATCAATGAGCTCCATTATTTTTTAATTAAGTTACAACAAGAAGATTTCAAGTGTAACAAAGACACAGTGCTAAAGCCAAATGATTAAAAAGAAGCCTTATCAAAAATACAATATAGTAAATCACAGAAAAGGTTATGAATTCAGTTATAAATTTTACTAAAAAACAACACACTAATCATTTTTAAAATGTTCAGAAATGTAATGATAGTTGCGCATTTATCTGTGTTAAGGAAGATGGCTTGGATCAGATTTGGTACAATCATCAGAAAATAATGCTCCCACGTTAAAATCTCTTCTCTATCACCTTATATACCCAACTCCATTGCCTCTTTCTCTCCAGTTGTGCTTGACCAACCTCTTGCTCTATGCAACCCAAAGTAGGGCCAAGAAGAGCCTTAATTCAAAATAGTAAGTTGGTTCCTAAACTCTGCAATGTGGAAGATAGTTTTTCAAACTTTACCTGGGCACATCAGAACAAGAATATTAAATGTCATTTTGAAAATCATTAAACTGTTTTTATCTCGCCTTAATATATTTTGACTCTTAAAATGGTAGCAACGTCACTGTCAAATTAACTTCTCATTTAAATGTTAATAGGTCAGTAAAAATGGCAGGTAAATAACTTTTTTTTTTTTTACTCGATCTTGAATTTAAGATGCAAGTAAAAAGCAAGAGATTCTTTCTCATTGTACAAAACATAATCTTTCTTTCTCTCACTTATAATGATTCATTTGCATATTAGCTGTGATGACATGTAAAAGTTAAATGAGAAACCACTCTATTATTAAGCTGGCAAAACCAACAAAAGAGAAGAAAAAACAAAAAACAAATCTCTGTAGATCAAGTACGTACAACCAATTCAGAGTTATGCTGAATGTTTTGTTTTCTCAGTATTTCATCTTGTCTTTCATATGTGAAATACATCCAGTGCAAGGAATTATACCAGTTTTAAAATTCTTATGTGCTTTATTATGAAAACCTTAAAAGAAAATGATTCTGAAATGCAGAAAAAGTGCATCTCTCCACAAAAGATACACTTCTAAAACTGTTATTTCAAACAGAATTTACTATTGCAATGCCTTACAAGCTGATTGGGCTGTTGTATTTATACTGTAGCTAACTGGTTATTTAACAAAGGACCTTACTAAAGCGCACAGTATAATGACTGTAAAAAAACAAAAAAAAAAAGATGCAGTTTGACCAACTAGACAAGGTGTCTTCCTGTTTGAGAAATGTACCACCACAAAGTTTAATGCTGGGTTGGTACAGAACTACTTGCCGTGGCAATTTGTTCTCCTATTACACTGGGCAATATTACTCCAGCATTATTGCAATTTAGACTCCCACAGGACTGCATAGAAGATATAATTAAAGTATGCAGCCTTGTCAAGAACATATGGAGCCTCTGGAGAGCGCTAAAGGGGGCAATTTCAATTGACTCATTCATCTGACCCAAAAGTACTTCTAGGGTATGTTTCTGACATAACAGATTACTCTCATGCACAGCCTTAAAGGAGGTCTCTCTTCCTCAGCTGGGTGAACATGAAATCTGTGAGAAGCATGGATGAAGACTCACTTGGGATATATGAAGCAGTCAGCTCAGGTTGCTTCAAATGTCCGTACTCTGGTGCAGTAGGGACATTTTCTTTTTTTGACCCGAGATGCCTTCATCAGTTTTATTATATCACATCTAATTATAATTTCTGTACATTGTCTTAAACTTTTAAAATCTTACATTATATTTATAAAAATTTAAGATCTTTGATTCCTTTGAGCAATGCTCAATTCAGACACACACATATACATATATATATATATATATATTCACACACACTATATATATATATATATATATATATATATATATATATATATATATATATATATATATATATATATAGCCAACACAGGGCACAAGGCAGGAACCAATCCTGGGCAGGGTGCCAACCCACCGCAGGACACACACACAAACACTCCCACACCAAGCACACACTAGGGCCAATTTAGAATCGCCAATCCACCTAACCTGCATGTCTTACATACATATATACATATAAACATACATATATACACACATATATATATCTATATCTACAGACTCAAGTCAAATCTACGTTTTATTCTAAAATAGTAACAATAAGAGCAGCTCACTACTCAAACGGACGAGCTCGGAATCAAACCTGCAACCTCTTGATTACATGTCAGCAGATCTTACACTGCCCAGCAGTCAGGTCAGCGTCATACCCTAACCCAATTTCTTTTTATACATTTACATTCTTGAATAAAAGTGCACTTGTTTTGTTATATTTGTACTTTTTGTGAAAGTGTTTATTTGATATTTGGACTTCAGTCTTCACACATTATACAGGTACACTTTATGTTTACATTTTGTCAATTATTACTAAAATATGAAAAATGTTTCTCGCTTAGTATAGTGTAAGTATCAAGTTGTTGAAGGTGATGAACAACTGAGGATATTTGCGGTGTTTTAACACAAGTTTTAATACATACCCATTTAATAGATACTTATTTCAATTAAGTCAGTCTTTAACAGTGCATTCACAGTGTACAGTCGTTTCAATAGTTTTCTTGTTGACTTCTATTCATCTTACCTTTTAAGAAGGCATTCAAATTCAGGTTGTAGTTGTTCAAGTACTATTTTGTCAGGTTTCAGGTCATTGTTTAAGCTTAAACTATTGCTATTAAATTTTAAAAATACCTTTGTGTTGATTCTAAATTAATTTATGCAATTATTTCATAATTGCATGTTTTAATGTTAGATGTGATTAATTCATTATAATTATGCAATTAATTAATTTTTAAAATTGATTCCCAGTCGTAACATATCCACAAACACACATTATACAGTATATACACATACACACACATCTGTAAATACTCACCAGTTGTCTGAGGTTGACCAGGGTATCAATATTGTTTGGCAGTGTGGAGAGCTTGTTATTGCTAGCATTCAGAACTTTTAGAGGAAGTTGACACAGGAATGGAGGCAAGGAGGACAGTTGATTTCGACTGCAAGCAAAAACAAAATAAGAATCACACAAAAGCAAATCAATTGGTCAGGACCTGCTGAATAAACTCTTTTTTTCTGCCAGGCTAAGAAAGAATCTAGCAGATGTTTTATATGGTTTGTCCTTCACAAATTCCATAACATGGCATTACAACTATGATAAAATTCCTCAGAAGACAAAAACACTCAGTCAAGAGACAAGACATCATCTTGTACAAGACAGCTGGCCAGTACAAATAGAAGTACCAAGCTTTAATGCTGTAACAGAGCTATAATAACTATGCTCATTAAAAGAAGGAAAAATATTTCACTTTCAAAAATTACACTTTTCCAACAAACTCTGCAAAACAAATCAAGAGTCTAAAAAAAAAAAAAAGATTAAGCTGAGAAGACAACTAAACCACTGATGATCAAACTCCAAAAGAACTCAGAAACTTTCCAACCTCTACTTGCAGTTATTCAAGATTCAATTAAGCAAGAAGAAATACAACTTTCCACCTCAGATCAGGAAATACCTAGTACATAAGCATGTGTCTGTACACTTTTGAATGAGGTTTACTACTATTTACACAGTCATACTATATATATTTATAAGGCATTTGGGTCTATAATAGTAGTATAATCTATACAAAAAGATTTCTTTTTTTTAGATAAATTTCTCAGTTGGAGTAGGCTTGAGCTTCTCTGCATTTTTAGAATTGGAGTAAGTGGATATGAGAATGCAAGAACAACTATTAGTTTGGAAGTAAATATATCTGTATTATGACCTAGCTGCCCCCACCCCCAGGTGCGAGTGAGACAGGACAAACTTTATATATATACAGTATAAAAACAAAAAAAAACACAAATCATTTGTATTGAGAAGAATTTATACTGATAGCTTTCTTATCCGAGGGCCTCTTGATATACAACATTTTTGGTTTTGCTATTGGGGCGAGAATTTAGCTGTGATCTCTTTAACAAAAATGTAATACGCTTTGCAAGATATCTCTGCCAAGCAGAAGGTAGGTACAGCTCCAATGTCAAACCATGAATCCATGAAAGAAGAAAATGAAAACATTATTTGTACAAAATCTTAATTTATTTATCCATTCCTAAATAATTAAATGGGCAGGCTATTTCGTGATCAGTGCAATACGCTGTTTGTTAAAACGGATGACTCCCGCTCTTACGCAAGTCTGCCTGGATATTATGAACTATCGATCTGTTCAAGTTCTATTTAAATTTTAAATAGAAGGAATTTTTATTTAGTCGACAGAATATTATTCCGAATAAATCAACTCAAACCTTAAATAACTTATAATATTTTGCTCTCCATAAAAATATATCCTGTCTAAATTATACAAGTTAGAAATAAAGTAAACGTTAAAAGAACAAACATTCAAATTTCTTTACTCTTATGTAATTTTATATAAAAAATAAACTTAAATTTTAAATATCCCAAAAGATTTTGCTCTCCATAAAAATATATCCTGTCAAAATTATACAAATTCAAATATGAACATGGTGCATAACAAAACCTGGAAATATAAATAAAATTTGTTCTTTTCAGCAATAACAAATCAAATCATTCAGTTGTCTTTGCTCTTATGTCATTTTATCAGAGCTGGACGCCTGGCATCTTTTTTTGGCAACAAGTTCGCTTATGTTTGGTGTGAGGTTCTGTGTTGTGGAGATTCTCAGGATGGACTGCAGGTGCTCATCAGTGAGGCGACTCCTGTGTGCTGTTTTGTTAGTCTTCATGACTGAGAAGAGCTTCTCACACAGATATGTGCTACCAAACATGCACAAGGTTCGAGCGCATGTAGACAGAGCTGGAGCATTTCTGTGGGAATGGAGTGAATAAACTGTGCGGGCCTGCAGTATCGTACTTTGCCTTCAGTGTGCCATTACACTGCAGCTCAATCACCTCCATCTGAATCTGCACAGGTGCAGTTTCCACATCGACGGCAAATGGGTTGCAAACAACTCAAAATTCTTTTTTTGTTCTTCAAAGTCACCAAAGCGCCGTGCGAACTCAGTGCGCAGTGCGCTCAGTTTATCAGCAAAGTGCGTATTTGGGAACACCGTAGTGCCGACTTGGTTCAACATTACTTGGCAACAGGGAAAGTGGGGCAAGTTGCACTGGTGCATTTGTGTCTCCCATAAAAGTAGCTTCACTTGAAATCACTTTGTGATTTTGCACGGTAAAACGCCTGCTGAAGTGTCAGATTCTTCTTTAACTCTTCTGCTTTCTGTATCTTGTGCATTGCATTCAGGTCTTTCAGGTTATCTTGATGTTTTGTCTCATAGTGCCGTCTTAGATTAAATTCTGTAATTACAGCCACATTAGCTCCACAAATGAGACACACGGGTTTACCGGCAATGTCAGTAAACATATACTCAGCCTCCCATCGGTTTTAAAGGCTCTATGTTCAGAATCACCTTTTCTCTTCGGCATCGTGTGGGCTAGCTTCGCAATAACTTGCAGCATCATAAGCTAGACTTGATTAACGGTAAGTGTTCGGCAAGGCAGCTGAAGCGCTGCATTATGGGATCTGTAGTTTATTGTGTTACCAGCGCTTCATATCCCCGGCCATTAATAACAATAATATATAAAATGATCTCACGGGCTGATATAATTACACGCCGGGCGGATGTGGCCTCGGGCCTTGAGTTTGACACATATGGACTAAATAGAACTTGAAATAGAACTTTGAAAAGATATATTTTTCAAATGTGATCGCAATTCAGATCGAGTTGACGCGCACTACAGTACATCGAGCCCGCGTGCTATTGTGGTTTTGCCTGCGTGCCTCAATAAGTTACCCTCCCCTCGCTCTTACTTTTTTACCGTTCATCTAATGAATACACTGAGTATGGCTTTACCAAAACAATCATTGATCGAATAAAGTATCCATTATTCATAAAGCTTCAATTGGTGATCTGTCTTTCTGCGTTAACCGCATATTTTTTTCATACGTCTCAAACCAAGGGGATGCGAGGCTAAAATGAATCGGAAGCGCGCATACTCAGTGCATCCCTCTCGAATCGAACTTGACGCGGCGCTAGAGGCGTAGCTCTACTATTAGCCACGGCGTGTGGTTTGTCTATTTGAGCGTAGCAGTGTAATTCGGTTTTTGTTCAGCACTCTTTGGAACTGTTGCTTTTTGTCTGCGCACTGCGTCAGTTCACGTGAGCCGCTGAATATGGTTTTATATGTCACTCGCTCGCTTCTAATTGTTTCGCTGCCTTCTTAATTATATAATGTATGTTTTCTTCAGCGGTTTTTGGAGCTCTTCCTGGTTTTCTACGTACTGCGTGATTACGGGGAGGCGTGATGATGTCACACGAAACTCCGCCCCCCACGGCTTTCGAGCTCAACTCCATTACAGTAAATGGAGAAAAATAGCTTCTAGTTATGACCATTATGTAGAATTTCGAAATGAAACCTTCCCAACTTTTGTAAGGAAGCTGTAAGGAATGAGCCTGCCAAATTTCAGCCTTCTACCTACACGGGAAGTTGGAGAATTAGTGATGAGTCAGTGAGTCAGTCAGTGAGTGAGTGAGGGCTTTGCCTTTTATTAGTATACTAGCAAAATACCAAGCGCTTACGCATCGGTGAAGTACTGCATTAAAATTTTTATTAAGAACAAAAGTAAACCTTTTAACGGAGGGAAAATATGCCAATAACTATTTGTTAAGGATCTCTTTGTATACCATGTTGTCACTTCAGCTCTCCGGTTGTAATATGACCAAGCTGTGCACTGAGCTTATTCTTAAGGATGCAACATACAGTTGGCCATGTGAACAGTAATCTTGTCTCAAATCTCACAGCTTAGATTACTGCTGTCATAATCGGTTTGAGTTTCATGGTTTGTTTCAATTACTACAGTATTTGCAGGATTTGTTGTGTTGAAGTGACATTTGGTATCTGTCAAGCGTTGTGAGCACACAACCGGTTTCATCGATAAAATCACATCCAGGTTTTGAGAGTTTAAACATTCATAAACATCAAAGTGTCCACTACTGAAATCGCCACCTGTGAATCTAAGATGTTTAAGAGGCATTGGCAGTTGTCGAAAGGTGTAAAATATTTGGCCATTTCGTACACTTGAAAGCAACAACTGAACAATTCAGTGGCAGGCATCAACTCAGATGCAAAACCATAGGTGAAGAGCTTAAGCATTTTACTCTTATAGTGCTCCTGTGTAGTATAATTATCTCCTGTACCGTCATCAGTCCACATCGTAACCTGTCCCAGTCATTCAATACATAAGACATAATGTTCCTCCGGATATCAAGAGTGAGCCTGATATGGCCGTGCAATATGATCATCTCGATAGACATGGTAATGGGGTTGGAATGATAAAGGAAATGGGTACCTGACAAATGTAAAGTAAGTGTAAAATACCTACACAATAACTATAATTGTAATAAACAAACAATAAAACAGCGGAGAAGCCGTGGATTAAACAAAAAGGCTGTAGTTATCAGTAGGGAGATGTGAATCCCATTGCGAAGCAAGGAAGGGAATGTAGAGACCGGAGCGACGGACGGTCTTATATAGGCAGGCAGCCAACAACGTGGGAGGCGTTGGGATGGGGGACCCAATGCCGCCTCACACGGCGACCGAGCTGCAGGCTATGAACGTATATATGTACGTAAGTAGGATTCAGTTAGCGCTGGGAACCCGTGTACCAAATTTCTTGAAGATGGGCCCATAAGTAACAAACACTGTTGAAAAGTTCAATATGGCAGCCAACAGTGACATCATACCACCGAAATAAGTATGTACATTGGTTTCGGTTAGTGCAGGGAAGCCGCCTACCAAATTTCGTGAAGATGGGGCCATGAATAAGAAAGTTCAATATGGCGGACGTTGTTGACCGTTATGACCATTACGCGTCGAATTTCAAAATGAAACCTGTTTAACTTTTGTAAGTAAGCTGTAAGGAATGGGCCTGACAAATTTCAGCCTTCTACCTACACAGGAAGTTGGAGAATTAGTGACGTTTTGAAAATTCAATATGGCGGTCGACAGTGGCGTCATACCACCAAATAAGTACGCACGACATCGGTTTTAGTTAGCACAGGAAGCCACCTACCAAATTTTGTGAAGATGGGGCCATAAATAAGAAAGTTCAACATGGCGGACGTTGTCACCATTATCGACTGTTACGTAGAATTTCAAATGAAACCTGCTTAACTTTTGTAAGTATGCTGTAAGGAATAAGCCTGCCAAATTTCAGCTTTCTACCTTCATGGGAAGTTGGAGAATTAGTGATGAGTCAGTGAGTGAGTGAGTGAGTGAGTGAGGGCTTTGCCTTTTAATTATAGATAAGTACAGTAATCCTCCTCGATCGCGGGGTTGCGTTCCAGACCCCCGATAGGTGAAAATCAGTAGAAACCATTTGTTTGTATGGTTATTTTTATATATTTTAAGCCCTTATAAACTCTCCCACCCTGTTAACATTATTAGAGCCCTCTAGACATGAAATAACACCCTTTAGTCAAACGCTTAAACTGTGCTCCATTACAAGACAGAGATGACAGTTCTTTCTCACAATTAAAAGAAAGCAAACATATCTTATCTTCAAAGGAGCGCGTCATAAAGAAGCGCTGTCAGGAGCAAAGAATGTCAGAGAGAGCACTCGCTAAGAAAAGCAAACAATCAATAAATCAATACATGCTTTTAAGTATACAGAAGCACCGCAACAAAGCGGCATTTTGTAGAGGAGCGTCCGTGTCCTCTGTGCAAACAGCCCCTCTGCTCACACCCCCTCTGTCAGGCAGAGAGAGTGAGAAAGATAGAGAGAAGCAAACAAGCACCGCGCGGGAAGCATATCTTATAGCATTGAGGAGTTTTAGTTAATATGTAATACATGCTCTGATTGGGTAGCTTCTAAGCCAACCGCCAATAGCATTCCTTGTATGAAATCAACTGGGCAATCAAACTGAGGAAGCATGTAACCTAAATTAAAAGACCCATTGTCCGCAGAAAGCGCTAACCAGCTAAAAATCTGTGATATAAATTTAGATGTGCTTACATTTAAAATCCTGAAAGTTGAAGCCGATATAGCGAGGATTACTGTATATATATATATATATATATATATATATACACACTAAAAATACCAGGCAGCGGAGAAGTAGTGTGTTAAAGAAGCAATGAAAAGAAAAGGAAACATTTTGAAAATAACGTAACATGATTGTCAATGTAATTGTTTTGTCACTGTTGTGAGTGATGAGTGTTGTTGTCATATATATATATATATATATATATATATATATATATATATATATATATATATATATATATTTACACACACACACATATATAAACATATATATATACATATCTATACATACACACATACATACATACATACACACACACATATATACACACAAATACATATATACATACACACACATATATAAACATATATATACATATACATACATATCTACATATATACAGTACACACACAGCTATTTCGGATCAGTGCAATACGCTGCTTGTTAAAATGGATAACTCCCGCTCTTACGTGCAAGTCTGCGTGGATATTATGAACTATCGTATTTGTTCAAGTTCTATTTAAATTTTAAATAGAAGGAATTTTTATTTAGTTGACAGAAATATCTTTGGTAGGAATGGTAAAAACAGACAGGAATATTATTCGTGAATAAATCAACTCAAACCTTAAACAACTTATAATATTTTGCTCTCCATAAAAATATATCCTGTCTAAATTATACAAGTTAGAAATAAAGTAAACATTAAAAGAACAAACATTCAAATTTCTTTACTCTTATGTAATTTTATCATTCAGCACGAGCAGTTTGGTGGTGGGTTAATGATTGTCTGGGGAGGCATATCCATGGAGGGTCACACAGACCGCTACAGGCTTGACAAAGGCACCTTGGCTGCCATTAGGTATCAGGGTGAAATCCTTGGACCCATTGTCAGACCCTATGCTGGTACAGTGGCTCCTGGCGCACGCGACAATTCTTGGCCTCATGTGGTGTCAGTATGCAGGCAGTTCCTAGAGGATGAAGGAATTGATACCATTGACTGGCCACCACACTTTCCTGACCTAAATCCAATAGAACACCTCTGGGACATTATGTTTTGGTCCATCCAATGCCACCAGGTTGCACCTCAGACTGTCCAGGAGCTCAGTGATGTCCTGGTCCAGATCTGGGAGGAGATCCCCACAACACCATCTGTCATCTCATTAGAAGCATGCACCGATGTTGTCAGGCATGTATACAAGAACACAGGGGCCATACAAAGTGCTGCACAATTTTGAGTTGCTGCAATTAAATTTGGGCAAAATGGACTAGCCTTCCACATAATTTTTCACTCTGATTTTGGGCGCTTTGAATTCAGGGCTCTGTAGGTTGATCATTTTCATCTCCATCAAACAATGTGGCATCCTTTCGCTCCTAACACATTACCCAGTCTATATCAGTATAGATATCCAGCAGGATTTCTTTTTCCCATTGAGATCTGATGTGTTTTCAAAGTGTTATACACATATACACACACACACATATTATGTGTATACACATACACATACATACGAGAGAGAGAGAGATGAGATATGAGAATGTAAAATGGAGTTGTGGCATTACTGAGAAAGGTGTCATTTAAGGTCCTCATTTTTCAATTTTCAGCTGGATTGTCTTTGTCAGAGTTAGAGGGTGGCTTTACTGTTTAGATTCAGGTTTAAAGGCAGTTGGACGACTATAAACAAACATTTTATAGAACTGATGATTGAGTTTCTTTAAATTTCACAACATAGCCACGATTTGGCAGCTGTCAGTTTGTCAAATAAAAAAAAAACAAACAGGAATACGAATTCACTAAGAACCTCCTGAATTTCTGCATTACTGGTCTGACAAATGTACTTCAGCCTGTTTTTAGCTTTCAATATAACAAAACTAAATTTGAGTTTCAACTAATCAGCTGGGAATAGTTTTATACCAAGAAGTAAAGTAATTATTACCATAGGAACTCTGTAATTTTACTCCTGTCTGAATGGCTTATCTCAATAACTTTTCATGGACTGCACATTCACGCCTCCACATTCATCTTGTATAAAAAGTCAGTTAATCAGTTAAACTAGTCCTGTGTGAATCAACTTGTCAATAAATCTGTCTTTAAAGCAATTCAAATTGAACTAAAATTACAGAGATCCTCCTATAATAACTACTTTACCCAGTGGCTTTTTTGTACTCCTTTTGTGTGCTGAATAACAATTGCTGTATTCCACAGCGACTCTTCCAGTCAAGACCAATGTCAACAAGAAGGTTACATCCAATGTATACAGCCTTAACAAAATGTAAACAATGAAAAATGAATCAATTCCTAAGTAAGAAAAATTTGGCATTAATTATAAAACAGTAATGATAGTTACAATTCTTGGAGTAAGAAATGAGTAAGTTCATTTTAACTTTAACTACTCTACTGGTGTAGAGCATTTCATGAAAGCAAAATTATAAAATAAATTGCAAGATGGAATTATAGTGTGTGTACTTTAAATGAAAATAACCACCTTGCACTTTTCACACTTTTGAATAGGAGGTGTTTTTAAATATTTTGGAACAATTGCTCAAACTGAATTATACAAACCCAATCTACACATACTAGGTTTAAAAAAAAAAAACAATGGGACACAAGGAATGGTTGTGCACCAGAGTTGGAATACTGACATATTAAGTGACACCACTTAAGATTGAAATGCTGTAAAGTAATAGCAAGTTGACATATAATTACATAGCATGTTAGCTACTCAAAATATATTTTCAGATTTGGCAACTAAAAGTTGATGCCTGGTTGCTAACCCTGGCAGCTAACCCTGGCAGCCACTTTTAAAAGCTAGTACTGAGTACTAAGCGACCAAGTGTCAGGAAAACAATCACTCAGAATAAGCAAAGAACACTCTCTCCCAATTTATGAAGATAGAAACTATTTATAGCTTTCAAGATTAAAGCTGTTAATGTCATATTTAGTTTTACAGGGAACTACAGCATACAGAGCACATATTCACAACTGAAAACAAAAGGTTTTGGGGATTAGGTTCAGGGAAATAAAAAGCCTTGATGGGAAGAGTATTTAAACTAAGAAAAACAAAGCCTAGTTTTATTAAAAATAAAAGTACAAGGATTCATCAAAATCTAAATGAAACTAGCTAATAAAAAACTTAAAAAAAAAACCCCAAAACTCAAAAACAGCTTAATTACCTTATATTGATGTAGGTGAGGGCCTGTAGGTTGCACACAGCTTCTGGAATGCTCCTGGCACAGTTGTGATACAAACTGAGGGACTCCAAGGAGATAAACTGGCATACTTCCTCTGGAAGTTCTGACAGACGATTTTTGGAAAGATCTGAAAAAAGATAAATATTCTTGAATTGTAACAAAAGTGTAACCTCATCTTGCACACACAATGTATACAGTGAATGCACACTGCCAGCATTTAGCAGCATATGGTAATACTTAATACTGATACTCTGTATGTTCAATTCTTCATAATAACTATTCATGGTGGCTCTAAAATCCGCCACTGACCCCTACTCTCTTCTGTTTCTTTTCCGGTTTCTTTGTGGTGGCGGCCTGCGCCTCCACCACCACCTACTCAAAGCATCCTGATGCACCAACATTGATGGACTGAAAGCCAGAAGTCTACGTGACCATCATCATCAGGTCCTTCCATGAAAACGCTAAATACAAAGAGGACTGTTTGACTTATGTTAGGTAGATTGCCCAGAGGGACTGGGCGTCTCTTGGTCTGGAACCCCTACAGATTTTATTTTTTCTCCAGCCTTTGGAGTTTTTTTTTGTTTTTTTCTGT